>NW_006239097.1:413068-482497 GCF_000226075.1 Solanum tuberosum | reverse complement strand
CTATTATAGAAGGTTCGTAGAGGGGTTCTCATCTATTTCGTCTTCTTTGACCAAGTTGACTCAGAAAATAGTGAAGTTTCAATAGCCTGAAGCTTGTGAGAAAAGCTTTCAAAAATTGTAAAAGAGGTTGACTGCTGCCTCAGTATTGACCTTACCAGAACGTACGCGAGGCTTTGTTGTGTATTGTGATGCATCTAGAGTTCGTTTGGTTTGTGTGTTAATGCAGAATGGCAAAGTTATAGCTTATGCCTCCAGACAAATGAAAGTTCACGAGAAGAACTACCCAACACATGATTTAGAATAGGCTGCCATAGTTTTTGATTTGAAAATATGGTGCCATTATCTTTATGGTGTGCATATGGATGTGTTCACCGATCATAAGAGTCTTCAGTATGTGTTTAGTCAAAAAGAACTTAATCTCGGACCGAGAAGGTGGTTAGAGTTACTCAAAGATTACGACATGAGTATTCTTTATCACCCAGGTGATATGAGTATCCTCTATCACCCAGGTAAGGCTAATGTTGTTGTTGATGCCTTGAGCAGGTTGTCTATGGGTAGTACCGCCCATTTTCAGGAAAATAATAAAGAGTTAGCAAAAGAGGTGCATAGAATTGCACGTCTAGGAGTTTGACTAATAGATTCCACAGAAGGAGGATGAGTGGTGATGAATGGGGCAGAATCATCATTAGTTTCAGAAGTGAAAGAGAATCAAGACCAAGATCCATTATTGCTTGAATTAAAGGCAAGTGTGCATAAGAAAAAAGTGATGGCTTTTGAACAAAGGGGAGATGGTGTTTCGAGGTATCAAGGTAGATTGTGTGATTGATTTCAAGGGTAATTAGGATGATCACCTACCCCTTATTGAATTTTGTTACAACAATAGCTACCATTCTAGCATCCAAATGGCTCCTTATAGATCTTTATAGGGGAAGATGCAGATCTCCTATTGGATGGTTTGAAGTTGGTGAAGCTGGGTTGATAGGAACAGACTTAGTTCATCAAGCTATGGAGAAAATAAAAGTCATTCAAGAGAGGTTGAAAGTGGTATTTCACATCTCCATGTTGAAGAAGTGCATGGGCGATCCTTCATTGAATATACCAACTAAAGATATTGGGATCAAGGATAGCTTGTCTTATAAGGAGATTTCTATTCAGATTCTAGATCGCCAAGTTTGCAAGTTGAGAACAAAAGAGGTAGCATCAGTCAAAGTCCTTTGGAGGAACCAATTTATTGAGGAAGCTACTTGGGAAACTGAGGATGATATGAAGAATAGATATCCACAACTCTTCGAATTCGGAGAAATTCCAGACCAAGGTACTAATTCTGTTCTTAGTACTTTTTAATTGATATACTTGATGTGTTAGATTTAATTATTGGGTGTTTGAGCTAATTGTTAGATGTTACACCTTTAGCTTAGTAAGAGTACTCTCATTCGAGGATGAATATTCCCAAGGGGGAGATATTGTAGTATCTCGCTATTTGAAAGAACTAGGAAGAGTTAAAAATTGGAAATAGTCATTTTAGGAAAGAATGGAAAAATCTAGAAATTTGGTTGAGTTATGTTAAGTATGGTTTCTGGTCAACTTCAGATGACCATAACTCCTGGCTCAGGATGATTTAGGTGTGCTACCAGATACCGTATGAAATATCGTTGAATTATCTTTCCCACTCAGCCAACTTTGCGGGATTCCGTGTTCGTATGAGTGAGATATGCCCATTGGAAGTTGGGTTGTTTGGATAAGGAAAGTCCAATCCGGATTTTGAAAGGGTATTTTGGTCTTTTTCTTGCCCAATTGTTTTATTTCATTTTTGGTAATTAAGTTAGGGTCTAATCAAAATTAGATAAGTTTAATCTTTTACAAAAATATGCTAGGGCTTGGAGAAAAGAGAAAAGAAAAGAAAGGCGAAGAAAAGTTCATTGTTCGTCGAGTTCTTGGAGACTTTCTTGTGGATTTCGCCAAGGGTTAATCCCTACGAGGTATGTGAGGCTTTCATAACGTTGGGTTTGTTCACCCACGTTCCAAACATGTTATTTCAGCGTGAATTCGTCCTAAAAGAGTTTGGATGTTTGATGTTCTGGACATGTATTCTTGAATTTGATATTGTTTCTTGAATTGGGCTGAGATTGAGAAGTTTCTGAGATCATCACATCGAATTATAGAGTTGTTTGGATTTAGGTTCTTAGGTACATTTTTTGGGTATCTGAATCTAAAAAGAATTTGGGAAAAAGAACCGAGTTTAGGCACATTGGGGCTGGAAAACGAAGAAGGAAAATAGTCGGGCGAATCTGAGCATTGAATCCGCATCGCGGACCTGCTCCACAAATTTGGGAAAAGTTCCTTCGCGGAGCGGAGTGGTCACGGACCTTTCTGCCTCAAAAAGTATTTTTGCAACCAAAAATTTAAATACATCTCCACGTCGCGGACTAGTATCCAGACAGTGATTTCTTCATCTTTTCTAATGTTTATCTCTCTAAAAACACTCCTAAACATCATGAGAACATTCCTATCACAAATCTCAATCCTTGAATCCATAATTCAATTAAAGGAAAGTTAAGAGTCAAGTCAATAGAAATTAAGAGTCAAGTCAAGAGAAGTTAAGAGCCAAGTCTAGGGAAGTTCATACAGTCTTCCAAGAGTCTTTTACAAATGTTTTCACTTTGTTTTAAGACTTGAGTTTTGAGTTGAGTAAAGAGTAAAGTTTGAAGTTCATTTCTTCAAAAGAGTATATCGGGACTGTGTATTCCCAAAGAGTAAAATGTTTTCACATTTAAAGTAGAAAAGAAACTTGGATTTCCAAAAGAGCCTTTGCACTAGTTTTCAGTTAAAGAGTAAAAATTTTCACATTTGAGCAAGAAAGGGAACATCGATTCCAAGAGAGCTTTTAACCTAAGTTTTGAGTAATTCTCTCAATCCAAAGAAAGAAGTTATGTTTTTAAACATATGAGTGAGTAGTATTGAGCACCGATATGTGGATGAGTTTGAGTTTGAGTTTAGATAACTCACGTCTCCATAAACCATGTTGCCATCATGGGTAGTAAAAGATCATACTTTTTAGATGACTCCTTAAGTGCTTTTTAGCATAGACTAGTGGATCCACTTAGTTAAGGCGTTCTATATGATGGCAAAGAATAGAACAATTTTGACAGCGTGGGAAAGACGTTGTATCACCACTTAGGCTCATAGTGGTGGTTGTCGGTTAGATAATCTCCCACAGAAACTATATTACTCTATTATATGAGTAAAGTTGAGTTTGTTATTGCATTTTGTTTAACGAATTAAGTTATTTTCTACTATTTTAAAAGCTTTCTATATATTGCATATGTATTGTTGCTTTATATTGAGTTATGTTATTCATGAGTTGAGTAAAACCAAGGTAAATGTTTCTTTCAGATTCCTTTCAAGCTTATGTTATGTTTAGTATTTTCCCTCGCATACTTGTACATTCAATGTACTAATGTCATTTGTCCTGCATCTTTTTATGATGCAGACACATGTGACGAGGATCAATATCCAGCGCATCGTTGATTCTAGTTGAGCTCCAGAGTTTGTTGGTGAGCCTCCTTGCTTCTGAAGGATCCCTTTTTATGTCTTTTCAGTATTTAGTTTATTAGGATGTCGTGGGTCTTGTCCCGACATCCATCTCAGTTATTAGAGGCTTCATAGATAGACCGTAAGTTAGTGCATTTGTCTTTATCTTGTTATTGACTTATGTTCAGTTTTGAGTTGCCACTTTGGCTAAGTGAAATGATTATTTATAAAACATTATGAGTTTAGTTTGAGACAGTTGAGTTATCTTGCATGCATTTGAGTTCTTTTATTAATGTTTAAAGTCTTCCGCTGAGTAAGTAAGCCATGCCAAGAGTTTGCTTGGGGCCAACAATGATTCTCGAGTGCTAGTCTCGCCCATGGTGTGGGCTCGAGGCGTGACATTATTCTCCTTCATCTAATGGTGTAGCAGAAAGGAAAAATAGAGGTTTGGTTAAATTGACTAATGCCATGCTTATGAGTCACATAAACCTTTAAATTTATGGAGTGAAACTATTTTGCCGGCTTGTTATGTGTTAAATCCCGTGCCTCATAAAAAGTCTAAATTGACACCTTCTGAATTATGAAAATGTCACAAGCTAAGTTTGGGATATCTAAGAATTTGTGATTGTCTAGCCTTTGTGAGACTAATGGATCCCAAGATTACAAAGTTGGTTAAGAAAGTTATTACTTGTGCTTTTCTTGGTTATGCTTCAAATAGTACAACCTATAAAAATTTTAATCTTAAAGATAATATTATAATTGAATCAGGTGATGCTATTTTTCATGAACATAAATTTCCATTTGATTATAAAAATAGTGGGGGTCAAAGGATTGGACAAAAATTTTTGTCACTACCTAGTTCTTCTACTTCTACTTTAAAAAATAAAAAACTGAGAATGTTGGCTGAGAAAGGGAAAATGTGGGACTTTTTCTGCGTGGATCATGGATAGTTTCCATAAGATGATGAGATTGGTGAATTCATGATAATGTTAACTTTTATAGATCTTCCAAAAATACATAAATCAAAGACCCTTTACTAAAATAAATCTGTTAACAATCTTAGCAATTTTACTCAAACCATCCTTTAAGGCCTAAACAATACTTCCTATGACTTATCCCTAAATTTAAGAATAATAACAATCTTATCAATTTTACACTTATTTGACCTATGTAATGCTATTGATAAAGTTATTATCAAAATCATTTCAATTGTATTAAGCCCTTACCAGACTAGTTTATTGAAAGGTTGTTGTGTTAGTAAAATTGTTATTCTTGTTCAAGAAGTTTATTAGATCAATGTTTCCAAAAGGAATAAGGGGAAGATGATGCTTAAAATTGATTGACCAAAAACTTTTAATCGAATTGAATAGTCCTTTGTTAAATATACTTTGCGATTCTTCAAATTTTCTCCAAAAAATATTAATTATATAACTAACAGTAACATAGCTATCCATGTTAATGGTACCCAAACAAATTATTTTTAAACATTAAGGGTCATTCACCAAGGATTACTGGTTTAACTTTCCTCTTGCTTGATTCAAATTTCTTCATTTCATTGATGCTTTGTGTTTCTTTTTGCATTGGCGCAGAGCTCTGTATCTGTGGTGCATAGTTAAGTAGAAGTTGTTTTTGAGAATGAGAAACTTGTACACGCTTCGTGGTCATATTCATCTTCATCAACGACGGTGCCTGAATCTTGGCTAATCCCCATAAACATATACATTCTACATAAACCAATTTATTTATTTTTGTAGACTTCTTGAGTTTAGTTTTCTCTCGCTAATAGGAGTAAAGGAAAATATTTTTTATATACTAATTCTTTATAAATCTACTCATTAATTACATTTTAAAATAGTTTGAATAACTTCAAATCCTTTACTATTGTTAGAATAAGTTCATTTACTTGTACCTTACAACAAGTAGTGTTGTACACTCTCCTGATACACATTAGTGATTATAGGCAATATGTTCATGAGTATCTAATGAAGCAGAGTACGCATGAGAAAGGTTTTTTGTATTCTTTCAATGATATAATGTGTTGTTTAAATACAAAAAGAATTATGAGGTAAAGGATCTCACAATATCAATAAAACTAAGGAATCCTAACAAGTTATTAAAGATTCAGAATTAGAGAATATGAAATAATGAAATCAAGAATATATGATGTAGATATGGAAAATATTCTACCATGATTTCACTTCTTTAGGCCCCACAAGTTGGGGAGGGGGGGTGGAACGACCCCTAACTTATAGACAACACATTGGGTTTGTGCTTTGGATAAGGATTTCGTAAGTAGGCAAGTATAATGAGAAACTTAATTGGGGTTATGAGAAGTGTGCTCTTGAAAGTAAAATATGTACATAGCCTATTAAAGTGCTTAGGAGGGTCGAATCACTATTTTCCTCAATATGTCTTATCCGTCTCTTAATAAGTCTGCATTACAATCTGTGAAAGTCATATTTAATCTTATATTTGACATGCTTAGATTAGTTGAGTCTTACACTACTAGCAAGTCTAAGATACGATCTTGGGAGGCACATGATTTTTCTTCGTGAGAGAAAGCGAATTCTTTGTATATGGGATTCCTTCAAATATATTTGAGTTTTGTTTGAGTGTGTGGATTGATTCCTTTTCTTGTTTGATTGATAAGGGCACATGATTCAAAAAATATTTCTAAGGTATCTATTTCTTACATTGATGTTTTAATGACCCTCTCGGTCATTTTCTTTGTTTTCCGATCTTTTCAGCGTTAAGAGATTTCTTGTAGCGTGCCCAAGTCATTTATGACTTGCTGGGATTGACAGTTTGGTCGTTCGTTTAGATTTTGTTCAAGTTTTCATATTTTGGAGTCTTTGAAACTTGAATGGTTGACTTTAATAACGGCTAGCATCTAAGACTCTTGTTACCTGTAGGACTCTTCTTACTTGTAGGACTCTTTTTATTTTGCTTATCAGCCTTTTTATCTTTAGAAGTGTAAGTACGTAGGTTTTTATAAGTTGTTATTTTATTCTCAGCCTTGTATGTAATACACTGGCTATATAAAGGACATCATAGTAATCAATACATAGAAGTTAATCTGCGTCCAGTTCTTCTATTTCTCTTTATGGTATTCAGAGCTCTATTGCTTTAACAGGCTTGATCCTTTTTTCCCCTCCAAGCCCACACACCTCCAGCCTAAAATGGCCCCAAAAACAAGTGTCCAGTTCAATCCGGTTACTCAACTCCACATCAAACTTGCTGGTAGCCATAACTTTTCGTTGTGGAAGGCCCACGTGTCCATGCTTATGCGTGGACACAACCTTTTTGGTCATCTTGATAGATAGATCACAATCCCTTCCAAAACTATCTCTGAAAACAACCTCGAAGTATCCAATCCTGCCTATGTTTCCTGGTTTCAACAAGATTAGCTTATACAAAATGCTATCCTGGCAACTGTGGATGCGACCATTGGCAGTAAAGTCGTTTCTGCTCCAAATGCCCAAGTTGCCTTGGATGCCTTGCATACTTCTTAAGCAAATAAATCTCAAACTCATATCTTTACTGTTAGAGACCGTCTAGCCCGTCTCTCCAAAGACTCTCGTCCTGTTGCAAACTATCTCCATCAAGTTCACTCTCTTTGTGATGAACTCGCCACTGTTGGCTCCCCCGTCTCCAATGAAGAATTGGTTGTCAAGATTCTTACTGGTCTTGGGTCTAAATTTTGAGAAATTTCAGCCGCTATCCACGCTTGAGATTCGGCCATCCCCTATGGAGAATTATATGAAAAGCTCCTTGACCAGGAGCTTTTCCTTCAGCATGAGGAAGCCAAAAAGATACCTTATGTTCCTATTACTGCCAACTTTGCTCAAGGGACTGCTTCTGTTCCTACCCATCAGGGCTCCAACAATAACCAGAACAATAATCGATGATCCAGTGCACAAAATCATCAAAATCGTAATCAATATTAGCGTAACAATCAGCAACCTTGGTGCAACAACCAACAACAATAGTCTTCCAACAACAACCTCTATTGCCAACTCTGTGATGGTAGAGTTCATACTGCTCGTGTCTGCCGAACACGCTCTCACAATCATCTTCAAGTGCGTGCTAATTATGTTGCACACCTCTAGAACTAGCCACCTCCATGGATTGTTGATAGTGGTGCCACCCACCATAATGCCTCAGACACACAAAGTTTAACTACCACGCAAGACTACCACGATTCGGAGGAGATCGTCATGGGTAATGGTAATACCATTCCAATCTCTCATACTGGTAATGTGAACTTTAATGCATCAAATCACCAATTCCAGCTTCAACATGTCCTTTGCTCTCCAGCTATTACAACTAATCTAATATCTGTCTCTAAATTTTGTCAAGATAATAACCCCTCTATGGAAGTTTTTCCTTTTGCTTACCTTGTGATGAATTTGACTACGGGGGAACATTGGCTAACGGATGGAGTAAAAACAGGTTGTATGAGTGACCACCGGGGATGTTGATGGTGCGCCACCATGCAATGTCGTTGTTCCTTACCACCTGTGGCATCAACGATTAGGCCACCCTAATCGTCAAGTTCAAAATAGGTTTTTGCATGATTTTTCTATTCCAGTAGTTGATTAAAAAAGTAGTGTTTACCATTCATGTTATTCTAATAAAAGCCAAAGGATGCCTTTTTCTAAAAGTTCTTTGCATAGTGCCAATCCATTAAATTTACTTTACAGTGACGTGTGGGGGTCGTCTCTGGTTTTATCGATTCACAAAAAATGATATTATGTTTCATTTGTTGATCAATATTCAAGATATATGTGGTTGTTCACACTAAAAGCTAAAACTGAAGTTCTAGAAATCTTATAAACCTTACATCCCATGCTTGAAAAAGATTTTAGCACAAAAAATTTATCCTTTTCGATGGTGATAGTGAGTTTCAAAAATTAGATTCCTATCTAAAAACACATGGCATTGAACACTTAGTGTCCCCCCATACACGCCACAAAGGGTAGCCTTAGTTGAACGTGGACATCGGAATGTCATCGAGACAACCTGCACCTTATAACTACACCAAGCATCCTTACCTTCAACGTTTTGGAGTTATGCATGTCATCAAGTTGTTTATTTGATCAATAGGATGACTACTCCCAATCTACAAAATAAATCACCTTTTGAAATCCTATTTCAGGTTATGCCTAAATATGATTCCATCAAAGTTTTCGGCTGCTTATCCTATCCATGGCTCAAACCGTATTCCAAAATAAATTAGAACCTCAATCTGCCCCATGTGTTTATTTAGGATTTTCTAACAAATATTATAGCCATCAAGCGTTTTGATCCAGTTAACTCCAAATTATATTTATCCAGGGATGTTCTGTTTTTGGAAGACAATTTTCCTCTTCAAATTTTTTTTCCAGGTTCCGTAATAAAGTTAATGTTTCTTGGGATAACATTTCCGTTGAACAACAATCCAAAGAGGAAACTAATTCAATTTTGCATTCCTTTTATCAACTCCCCCCACCAGTAACTACGTTTCCCACGGTCACTCAATGTCTGCAAGCTTTATATGGCTTCCTACCTGCCTCAACCAGCAACAACTCTTAGTCAACCTGACCCACCAACCCAAACCAAGCCGAACCAGCCAGCCATCAAAGTACACCCAATGACTACTAAATCACAGGCTCAAAGCCTTAAACCTCGCCAGTTTCTCACAACCACTACATTGTCTCCAAAAATCCCCATAACTCATAAGCAAGCCAAGCTAATTCCCTAATGGAATTCAGCAATGCAAGCCGAATTCGATGCACTTGTTTGCAACCATACTTGAGATTTGGTTCCATGCGACTCTTCCAAAAATGTGTTGGATTGTAAGTGGTTATTTTGAGTTAAACATAAACCTGGAGGTTCTGTTGATAGGTACAAGGCTCGTATGGTTGCCAAGGGATTTACACAGCTCCCCGAACTTGATTATCATTCCACTTTTAGTCCAGTAGTCAAGCTTGCTACAGTCCGTCTCGTCCTAACTATCGCCACGCAACTTGAATGGCATGTCCATCAGCTGGATGTTAACAATGCCTTCTTGCAGGGTCGTCTTACTGAAGAAGTTTACATGCGACAGCCACTGGGATTTGAAAACTCTGGGAATCCTACCCATGTATGTCGTCTGTAGAAAGCAATTGTGGCCTCAAACAGGCTCATCGTGCCTGGTACACCTAACTAAAAAATTATCTCTTTACTTTGGGTTTTGTTAAGTCGCATTCTGATTCCTCACTCTTCATTATGCATAAAGTTGGGTTCACTATGTATATTTTATTTTATGTGGATGATATCTTAAGGACTGGTAATCACCAACGAGGTGTTCATCATATCATTGAGGCTCTTTCTCAACTTTTTTCCCAGAAAGACTTAGGACCTATTCAATATGTTCTTGGTATTGAGCTGATTCGTTCTTCTACTCTCTCAAGAGAAGTACACTATGGATCTCCTACATGAGGTAGCTATGGATAACTGCAAAGGTGTTTCCACACCTATGACATCTACTATAGGTTTTGAACCATCGCCTGATGATAATTTAGTTGATGGTTCCTTATATCTACACATTATTGGTAAACTTCCTTACCTTTCATTCACGCATCCGGACATAGCTTTTGTTGTCAACAAGTTGTCCCAAGCTATGCATCAACCATTTATGCCTCAGTGGGTTGCTCTTAAATGACTTCTCCGCTACCTCTGTTCAGCTACCTCTTTTGGTGTGCTCATTACCAATAAAACTGATCGTAGGTTACTCACGTACTCTGACACATAATGGGCAGGGGATCCCCATGATCGCACATCGACCACTGGTTATGTTATCTATCTTGGTAGTTCCCCTATTTCATGGTTTTCAAAGAAGCACCGTTTAGTTTCGTGTTCATCTACAGAGGCAGAATATCGAGCAGTTGCTGCTACTGTTTCTGAAACTAACTGGCTCACCCATCTTCTTCAAGAGCTTCAGTTTCCTCTGACTGCTGTTCGAAGAGTTCTATGTGACAATATCAACACCACTTATATTTGTGCGAATCATGTTTCCATAGACGCATGAAGCATGTGGCCATCGACTTCCATTTTGTCCGAGAGCAGGTTGAGCGCAAACAACTTGAAGTTGCCCATTTACATGTTGCTGATCAACTTGTAGATCTTCTTACAAAGCCTCTTCGGCGTGCACTTTTTGGTAACCATTTCTCCAACTTGGGTAGAGTAAACCTCAACACCAACTTGCGGGGGCGTAATAATGGCTAGCATCTAAGACCCTTGTTACCTGTAGGACTCTTCTTACTTGTAGGACTCTTTTTATTTTGCTTATCAGCCTTTTTATCTTTAGAAGTGCAATTATGTGGATTTCTCTAAGTTGTTATTTTATTCTCAACCTTGTATGTAATGCACTACTATATAAAGGACAACATAGTAATCAATACATAGAAGTTAATCTGCGTCCAATTCTTCTATTTCTCTTTAGACTTCAGTTAAAAGTTTGGGGAGACAGCCTTAGATGCAATTCTAATAGTTTCATCATCTTTGGAAGGTCTATTTTAGGCTAGGGGCATGGTTGGTTCAGGCCTGAGACTTGTGGTGTGAGTTTGTGATGTTAGGTATTTTAACTTTGAAGATTAAGCCAAGGGTTGAATTTGGTCAACATTCTTGGTAAATGTTCCCAGATGAGAATTTTGTCAGCGAGGTTAGCTCCAGGATTTTAAGTTCTGTCTAGAACGATATTTTGTGCAGTTCCGTAAGCTTCCGGCCTCATTATGAGCCTTCTTGTCGTTTTTAGCTTAAAATAGAACTTGGGTGTGGGAGACCAGCTTTTCATCGAAATAACCTCGGATGAAAGTTTCAATTATTTCATTGAGTCTAGAATGCCAAATTCAATGGGGTATCATATATCATTTTGGTGCACGAGGTTCCGAATGAACTCCGGGCACCCCGTTAGAGAATTCAGAGTTGAGCAAACCAGCTGAAGTGCTAATAGCTGGTGCAGGCATTTAGCGACCAGATATCAGACTTTTAGCGACCGATTTTGTGTATTTATATCAAGGAATTTCAGCCTTCATTTTCAAAAGGCGATTTCTCCCTTATCTTATCTCTGATTTGAGTGATTCGAAGTCCTATGTGATCATTGTGAGCGTGGATACTTGAGTTTGTGATTAGAAGATGTGAGGAACCTTTATTTGAGGTGAATTTGAGCTCGAAGTTGCTGCATTTTCTTGGTTTTATTGTTAGTATTGCATGTTGTTGTTTAGGTTGTTTTCACGCCTCAGATCGTATTCAATTTTGGAACACAAGTTTGAGAGGGGTAGCTTAGGACATTTTGATGGAGTCAATTTTGGATTCCTGTTACGGGTCCCACATTCCCATTTTGACTCAATTTTGGGTCCATTTACAATTGTTACGATTTTAGTGTCAAAACATCTGTACTGACATTATATTATCAATAATTTGAAAGTTTGACGGTGTTGTGAGGCATTTCGTATGCGGATAGCTCATGTGTGGTGGATTTAGAGTGCTCGTGTTCTGCTTTGAGGGTAGGCTTCAGTCAACTTTCTTGTTTGATTTTCTTAGATAATGCCTAGTACAGATTTTATGTCGGATGCTATTTGTCGGACATTTAGCTTTCCTATTTATTTTTTATTTTGTAGGAGCCTTGGACTTATTGTGGGTGTTAGGATCCTTATTATAGATTGTGGTTTCACTCATGAAGTAGATGACCTTGCTTTTCCTTGTTTGGAATTATTTATGCTTACCTTAGACTAGGCTAGACATTAGATGCTTTAGATTGTGTTTTATCGCCTCGTTGTTATAGTATGATCCCTTTAGGGCTTGTTTTGGGTTGTTCTCCTTGCATTGATTCTTGTGACCTTGGTGTCTCATCATAGCTGTGGGTTGGTCCTAGATGTGCCTAGTATGGGACTAGAGCGGTGTGATTGGTGTAGGGCGTCGTCCATGGAGTTTGTTCCCTCTTCTATTGATTGGAAATCTCATCTCAATCCCTTTGCTTGTTGATTAGCGGTGGACATGTTTTATCCTTATTGAGCTTATGATTATATTGTTGGGCCTGAGGATGTGTGTGAGGACCAGTTAGATCCTAGGTTAGCACTCTCTACTTTAGTAGTATGGTTTCATTGGTTGTATAATTATATGATTTTGAATGCTTGTTTCAATGATAGTGATGGCATGCATGCATTGCATTGTTTGCTCATTCTCACAGATTTTATGGTATGATCCCAGCCCATGCATTTGCATATTCATCGTTCATGACGAGATACTATTTTTCTCAGTTTTTATTGTAAACTGCTTTTAAAGGGAGTTGTACCACCTGTTTCACTTGACTTACTAATTTTTTAGATTACATGGTATTAGGGATGTGCTTCTTTCCTACTTGAGTTACTAGAGGCATCTGGGATGTGCTCAGTTTTCACTTGACTACTTGGCGCGTCAATGCCCTTTTCTAGTTTGCTTTTGGTTTTACTTACACCTATGTGTCATTTTTTCTAGCTGGGCGACTTATCTCCTTTAGAGTGGACTGGCTGGCTAGGCAGCCTTGATACCGGAGATCCTCTTAAGAGTCGACACGCTCCCGGGTCACTCTTACTAGCAGGGCGACTTACGTCCCTAGGAGTGAACTGACTGGCTGGGTGGCCTGGATTGATTTGTCTCTTTTGCTAGATGGGCTGGGAGTTGACTTGTAACACCTCAGATTTGAGAAAGCCTAGAAAGGGGTCCAACGGGAAACTCACATGCCCATAAGTGGACCATGGAACTCTCCACGGAGCCCCTAATAGGCCGTGAAAGGGACCACGGTCCGTTAATTGGCTCGTGGTAGGTTCCCAGAACTTGCCTGGGCAAGCTTCACCTTGACGGACGCAGAAACGGCCTGTGGTGAGGTTGACGGGCCATCAAAGGGGTCGTCAAGTGGGTCACACAGAAGGGGTTTCACCCCTAGCTACTAGTCAAGGACTACGAATGGCTAAACTGCCCATGATACCCTAGACGGACCATGAAGTTGTCTATGAGGGGTATAGTGAAGAGTGTCATACAAAGCTCCTTCACGACCCGCTATATAGGCCATGGTAGCCTAGACGGGCCATGAAGGCCTCCGTGTACCCAGTCCGTCAGCTTTTAAGTCAGGGGTTTTAGGTCTTTTCCCAGTTGTTTTAACTCAAGACTACGTTGTTTTACGTTCTACCCAAAGCCCAATATAAAGGTTTTTTACCCCTAAAACTACCCAATTCAATTCAATTCATTCTCTCAATTTCCCGCCAAAAGAAGAACAAGTTCATCCTCCCCAAATATTTCTCTCTCTAAGGAAGAAGAAGAAGTCAGGTTAGGGTTTTAAGATCAAGTTTCCAATCCTCCACCGCTTGTGGGATTTGAATTCCAAAGTATGACAGTCTTCAGATATGGAGCTCTTTCGTCCATAGAGTTCCTCAATTCTCCAATTTACTAAGCTAGAAATACCCAATTCAAGTTAGGGTTTGCTTCACCATGGGTTCTTTCAATGTTGATTGGATTGATTGTTTTATGAACTATTATGCAGGAATTGAAATAATTTTATGATATAAAGATGAATCCCCATGAACCCATGCATACCCCATGTTTTTCTATGCTAAGATGATATAATGTGGGTTTTGAACTATGAAAGATGAGTTAATGAAGATATGCATGTTCTTTATGAAAGTGATGAAAATTATTTAAGATTGCTTTGAGAGTAAAGCATAAATGTTGTTGTTGTTGTGAAAGTATTTATCACATACTACTCAATACATGCATGTGAAAGGGTTTTCTCACAAAAGGATTCTTAGAGTTGAAAGGTTTTCTCAACTAACTTAGAATCAAGTTTTAAGACCTATTATAAAGTAACCTAGCTTGGATTGGCTATTTGATGTGCCTTTCATGAAAGATAAGTCAAGTAAAGAATTATGACTATTACATGGGATTTATGCTTAGCACCGAGAGGATATTGAGATGGAATCTCTCCCGTAGCTAGAGTCCGGGTTTCTAGTAGCAATCTCCTTATCCCATAACTATGTGCCATTATAGTATAATTGTCTTAGATAGACAATGATTGTATTAGATAGACAATGATTATCTTAGATAGACATTAGCTAGTGGATCCACGTAACCAAGAAGTTAGGGTTCTTGCCTTGGCAAGTAAGGACACCCCTTTTCGGTGTGGGGTAGACACTGGATTCCATGTTATAGCTCACATGGTCTCTATGTCGGTTAAGGCTAATTCCCACACTAATGATGAACTAAGGTTACTTCAAGAAGTATCTCACAAGCTTTCAAAGATGAGTTTTACTTGCATTTGACCATGATTACTATGATGTTTTCTAACCTCTTTCTTATGGTTTTAACTTGGTCTTTCCATGACATGAAAGGTCCTTTTTAGCATGATTTTTATAACTCTATGCATTGCTACCTTAATTGGTAGATTATTATACTAACACATACTCTTGCCTCCATTCTTTCTCAAATGTAGGGTCTGAAGGTCTTATTCCGCATTCTCGAGGCTAGAAGTCACTTTGGTTATATTGAGTAGTGGTGAGTCCTCATGTTCTGAGGACTGAACCTTTTATTGCTTTCAGTCTTTATTTTCAAATGTTGTATGTGATGCCAGGGTTACGTCCAGATCACTCTTGATGTAATAGATTGCTTTTGAGTCTATGTAGACTTCCACTTCATTTTTACAAACTCTTTATGATATGAATTGTCCTTTAAAATCTCTTGATTTTCTATTATCTTGTTTATGCATTCTAAGTGGCTTGTTTAGGGTCTCTTTGGGTCCTATATGCCATGTTACGCCTAGGGTATACTTTGGACCGTGACATGACTGGAGTCTTATGGTTATGGTTTCAGATGGTCACAGATGGTCCTGCTGCTCACCCTGCATTCATATGCATTACCTATCACCAATATACTTGTCTTTTTTAGATACCTTCAATTTATGGGGACCGTCTGGGTTATGTTTGTTGTTTGTACCTTCCGGGCTTATGGGGTCCGGTTAGGTTATTGTTTGACTATGTTCTATTATCTTCTATTGTTTTATTGTTACCTAGTAGGTTTTGACTTTAGAATTGTAGTTGTGGGTCCTCCTGACACTGGGTAGTTGACTTGGTATCTTAGTTGCTTGCGATTAGGTTGTTGTCTTGCGATCCAGGTACGTTCTTGACTCGGCTTATTACCCCTTGTTTCCTGTTTCTATTCTTTATTTCCTGTCTACTTTAGTATATCCTATTTAGTTACTTTTGATATGGTTTCCTTATTAAGTTCTTACATTCTTTCTTTTATTTGTTCATTATGATTCTTTTATTTATTATTAAATAATATTATGAGTAGTGAGTTTGATGGGCCCTTTTGTAGAATTAATGAATTTGTTTTATGATTTTCTATAATTGAATCGTTCTAATTATTTTTATATGTTTAACTACACATTGATTGTAGTTAATTAATTGAAGGGCTCCTGATTAACAATGTCGTTTTATTTTGTTGTTCATGAGGAGACTATTAGGTTTTAGTTGAGAACATCACTTCGAGCGTTAAGATATTAATGAATGAAATTTTAAAGTGAAGATTAAAGATAACAAAGCTTTGGAACAATCTAAGTGAATAGATTAATTGGTTAGCTAATAAGGTTCATTCAACTGAAAACATTGGAAAATTACTATACTTGGTCGAAAGATATTTGTGGTAAGAAAAGATCCATGTTCGAGAGAGATTATTTTGAAAAGATTATTGATTTACCCTTTTTGTTCCTACTGATCAAATTCACCATACCCACCCGACCCAATTGGAAACAATAGAAACCCACCCGCTCAAATTAACTTCACCCATTTCATTTCATGGTTTCCACCTCAACAGAAACAAAAATAATTTTTTTGTTAGTATCCGGTCTCATTTTGAGTGAAGATTGCTAATTTTAGGACATGAATACAGTTAAATAAATATTTCCCTTAATTGCCTCTTCTTTCGGCTATACAAGGACGAGAATGATTTCTTGATGGCTTTGTTCTGGGCATACATTTATCTCCTTTTCCAATTCGAGGGTTTCTTTTTTACCAGATTGTGTTTCCTCTCTTTATCCGGGGGTGCCCTCTGCTTGGTACATTTCTCAAGCAATTTGTTCTTTCTTATCCATTGATCTTTTTCACACTAAATGAACATGTTTGTTTAGAGATAGATTATCACTCACTTTATGCTTAAGTTGTGGATTTACGGTATATAAGCTTACCTAGTTTCTATTTAAGATGGATCAATTTATAGACCCTAACAAAGTAAATGTTAAATGTGCAATATATAGGATGCATAACGCATCTCTTGTAATAATATTTGATGCTTGCAAACTTTGGTATGTTAAATGCTTGATAAATAACTGGGTTTATTATTTTGTGGGCACTTTAGGAACTGAGGCAGATCCAAGGAAGAAGGGCACTACTGCGGCCGCTTAAGTTTCTAAAGAGGCAGTTTGACGTTTTATTTTTATTTTGCCTTCCATTTCACCGATAAATCGAAGTTTTGAATATTCGTTTCTCAAATATCACCCGAACTCAGGATTGTAGAGCTCACTGGAACCCTCACAATTTTTTTTGGTTTCATTTGAGTGTGGAAATAACGAAATGAAATGAGTTAGGTTAATTTGGGTGGGTGAGATTTTTTGTTTCCAATTGGGTCGGGTGGTATGGTGGAGTGGAAGGTGGGTATTTTAAAAGCCACATGACATTTTCTTAAATTAAAGTAAAAAAAATGAATTTTTAATTTATTAAAAAAAATTCTGTTAAGTAAAAGGGCATATATGAGCCATTTCTATAACGGCAGGGGCATATATGAGCCATTTTTTAAATGGAGGGTATATCAGCTCCAAATCATAAAGTTTAGGGGTAAATCAGGACCTTTTCCCTTAAATTAATTCAAAATTTACCCTCTAGATCCTGACTTCTACTCATCAAACTAAATACTTGAGAAAGGTATGTATCACTAAAATTAAAATTCAAATTTTACCCTCTTGACTCCTGCTCATCAAATAATATTAAATAAAATTTCAGATTTACTCTCCTAGCTCCTACTCATCAAATTAAATGCATAAAAATACAAAAAACTAAAATTCAAAAATTTTCCTCTATGCTCCTACTCATCAAAGTAAATTAAATAAAATTCTAATTTTACTCTCCTAGATCCTACTCATTAAATGCTTTAAAAATATCACAAAGAATAAAATTTAAAATTTATCCTTTTTGAATCTTATTCATCTAATTAAATAAATAAAATGTTGTGAAGAATGAGAGAAACTACTAATCCTCCCGGACCCTATTCATCAAGACTAATGTATTACCAAAATATTGAGAATTCTCATATACATACAAATTTCTTCACTCTCCCTTTTTCTCCAATCCTCTTTCATTTCCATTCTCAAACAAGCAAGTTATCAACTTCACTGTAAGTTTATTCATCAAATCTCTGTTTTTTTGTAAAGAAATAAAAGTCAAGTTCTTATTTGTTTCCATCAATCTAAGAGTGATCTTTTTATTTTTTTGTTTGACTGTGGGGTTCTTTTATCTGATGGTTTGAAGTTTGATTTATGCATAAAGTTTTGATCTTTATGGTGAATGATACATCGTTTTTATTCTAGACTAGTCATGCACTGTAATAAACAAGTGACCATCATTGTTGAAGAGATGATGGCAATAGAAAGAAGAAATCAATAGAATCTAGTGAAAATTGTGAAGTAAGTTCTTATTTAGGCAGAATTTTCAGTGGCTCAATGAGAAAAACCAGCCAAGATCTACGCGGCATAGACAACATGTAAATTATCTAAGTGATGAAGAAAAAGATACTTCTTAGCGATTTAAAGGGGTAGGATACCTCTCTCCTACTACGGAGTCTAAGGTGCAACATTTTTCCTCTGAAGAGAGCTTGCAGAGCAGAGAACATGAAGCTGAGACTGCAAAAGGAAGTGTTGATCTTCCTTCAAATATATGGCTTTCTACTATGACTGAGTCAAAATCATTTGAATATGCAGAGCCAGATTTTAGCGATTTTGACAAGGACAACGACGAGTCTTGTTTTAAGGTTGGGAAAGTATGGATTGTCTATGATACCCTGGGTACCATGCCCAGATTCTATGTAGTCCTCAGGAATCTTGTCCTGGCATACCCTGACATCCAGAGTATCATAGGCATCCCATACTTGTCCTACCTTAAAGCAGGACTCGTCCTTTTTCTTGTCAAAATTGCTAAAATCTAGATCTGCATATTCAAATGTTTTTTGCTCAGTCAAAGCAGAAGGCCCTACATCTGAAGGAAGGTCAACACTTCCTTTTGCAGTCTCAGCTTCATGCTCTGTGTTCTGCAAGCTCTCTTCAGAGGACAAATGTTGCACATTAGACTCCTTAGTAGGAGAGTGATATCCAAACCCCTTCAATCGCTTAGAAACATCTTCTTCTTCATCACTTAGATAATTGACACGCAATCTACGCTGCTGGTTTTCCTCAATGAGACACTGGAAATTCTACCCAGGCAGATCAGCACTTGTTTCACAATTTTCATTAGATTTTATTGATGTTTTCTTTCTATTTCCCGTCATCTCTTCAGCAATGATGACCTCTTCTTTGTTGTAGTCCATGACTAGTCTAGAATGAAAAATGATGTATTATTCACCATAAAAATCAAAACATTATATAGAAATCAAACCCGAAACCATCAGATAAAAGAACCCCACAAAAAAACAAAAACATAATAGATCACTCTTTGATTGATGGAAACAAACAAGAACTTGACATTTTTTTCTTTAAAAAAAATAGAGAATTGATGAGGAAACTTATAGTGAAGTTGATAAGTTGTCTGTTTGAGAATGCAAATGAAACAGGATTGGAAGCAAAGGGAGAGTGAAAATATTTGTATATATAAGAAAGGTCTCAAGATTATTTCTTAATGAGTAGGATCCAGGAGGATTAGTAGTTTCTTACAATTCTTTACCACATTCTATTTGATATAATTTGATGAGTAAGAGTCGCGGGGATAAATTTTAAACTTTATTTGATTTAATTTGAAGAGTAGGTGTTAGAAGGATAAATTTAAAATTTAAGTTCTTATGATATTTTCTTAAGCATTTAAGTTGATGAGCTAATATAGTAAAATTAGAACTTATTTAATTTAATTTAACGAGTAGGAGCCAAAAGAGTATGTTTTGAATTATAGTTTTAGTGATATTTTCTCAAGTATCTAAAAGACAAAATGACAATTTATATGTTGAATAATAAATAATTAAAAGCACTATGACAATATATCAACAATGATGTTCTGAGTTTGAAATAAAAATCAAAATAAAATTAATCAAATATGAAATGAATCAACCAATAATAAAAGAAATCAAAAAACAAAGAAAGAGACGTATAATTTGCCAATAATTATAAAAAATGTGAACAAAGCAACATGAAAAACTTAGAGTCATTACTAAAGCATTATTTAATCAGCAAAAATAAAAATAACAATAATTTAATATGCAGCAAATTAGCAGCAACAATAACTTAATAACTAAAAAAAATCAATAAACAATGAAATTAATGCAAACGTCAAAATAAATATAAGTGGAAATACACTTAGGTAGAATTAACAACAATAAAGAAGCTGAAAAATAAACCTATATAGATATAAAAATATAAAATTAAAAGGGTTACCGAAGTGTTGCTTTTTCGAGCAAATCTTAAACTGAAAGGCTTGTAGGAGTTGCTGGTTTATTCTTTTGGATCTGGCAGAGTGCTCCAATAGTCGGAGTTGTGGGTCCTATTCGCCATTAGTGGATTTGTTGTGCGAGCTCAGAGGTCGCTGCTTGCTGGAGCTAAAGGCTCACTAGTTCACTAGAAAAAACAAAAAAATGAAGGGAGGGTTTTGGGTTGCTTGGTGACTAAAAATGGCAGCAAGTTTGGGGTTTGTTTGTTTGGATGGTTGATTGGTTGAGTGGTGGTTGTTTGGCGATGGAAAAAATGGGTTTTTTGGTTGTTTTCTAGTTGATTCAATAGCGTGAGGGAGGTGGTTTGGGGACTGTTGATGGTGGTTTCGGCTGGTTGTCACCGGGAAAAAATGGGGGCTTTGGGTGGTGGCTGTTCTTTCAGAATAGGATAGAAAAATATTTTAGGGTTTTTCTCCTCTTAATTGAAAATGTCCCACCACCCACTTTATTTTTTGACCTAATAAAAACTTAAATAGACAATTGTTGTACAATGGGCTCAAATCGTGGGCTCAAGACGGTGGCCCAAAATTGTTGGTTAATAATATATATGTGTATACCATTCTTATTCGTATTTAAAGGTATTTCTAGATTGTGCTAAAAAACACCAAAATGAATATTAATAAAAGTAACAAATAAAATGAATAGTAACTAGTGTAACGAATGAAATGAATGACATGTAAGAAATGCAATTTAACAAAAACTAATGATTTAATCAAACTGAAAAAACATATGAGCATATTAAACCAACTCTGGAAAAAAATAATGTAATCAAAATTAACTGATAAAAATTCTAAAATTTTGAGAAATAAGGATAAGTATCAATAAACTTATTTAAAATTATATAAAAAATATATTTTGAACTATTGAATGAATAAAACTTAAAAGTTATGAATTTTGAAACTATTAGGCCAAAATTGAATGTCAACACCTACCTCTTTCGTTGGATATGATTGATGAAAGAAATCGTGGACAAAGAAAATTGAAAATTCAATTTTGGCCGAACACATGACCTTCATATAAAAGTGTGGTTTGAATGTGATGGAAGTCGCTCAATTTGCTTTCAAAAGCTTCCACGTTGTGCTCCATCTTTGTTGATGTAGTCCACACATGTGGCTTAATTGAGATGCATCCTTTTGGATGTTCTCGACAAAACAAATATAAAATTCATTAGTAGAGCATAAATTAAAGGAAAGGGTAGCATCCCTTTCGATACTTTTTACCATCTTCTTTGCATGTTTTTGTGGATACGCTACTATCTTTGTGATTCGAAGTTGTTCTTGCTTCAAAAATCCATGCATGTTCACAACCTTCATTTGATTGTTGAAGTGTGGTGTGAGTTTATTAAAAAGGCAAACATATCCATTGACAGGATATGAGTGTGGTGACAAAATGATTGTCAGTCCATTTGATAGGAAAAATGTGAATTCATTAATAGGATATTTGGCAAAATGAAAAGATGTTCGTCAATAAGACGCATGAGAATCCATCAGTAGGATATTTTTCGAAATAACTCTATGTCCATTGGTATGACAAATGAGAAGGATCTATTAGTAGGATATAAATGCATGTCCATCAGTGATATATTTGAGATTCCTTCAATAGGATATATGTTGATCCATAATGTTATGACCCAAACCGCCGTGATTGACACCCACACTAACCCTTCAGTTGGAGAACTATTACTACAACCCAACTAAACAATACGAACCAAAAAACATACATTTAAAGATGCGGAAAAGGTTTAAATAATTAATTTAAAAGCTCAGTTCCCATAAACCCATTAAGTTATCAAAAACAAACAAAAACAAGCGGAAACTCAACCCCTAGAACCTGAAAGTCATTGTACAAAAACTTCTAACTAAATGGTCTAAGAGGATGCAATTCCCAAAGAAACTAAACATAAAATAAAAAGTCTGAAAGGTCTAAGTCCTAAGGAAATGGACTAAGATCCTAGATGAATCCATGGTGGCCTGAAGGAACTAGCTCACCCTTGAACATGCCGAGTCAGTGATCACCTAGCTGAGGTCTCTCAACAGTCGCCTGAAGATGCCCTATAATCAACAAAGAAAGAGCAAGTGCAGTATCATTACACAAAACAATGGTGTATTGGTAGGATCACATGGCTATTTCGGTAAGTGAGACATACACAAGTAACTACAACATAGTAAACTACACATATACAGAAAGAATAACAATCTACCCGTTCATGCTCAATATATCAGTTCACAATATCAATCTCAAATGCAACAATCAGTGATGGTTCTCTCATGGAACTCACACTCAAACTGTTAGTGTGTTAGAACATGACACCCCATCGAAATAATTTGTCAGAATGTGACACCCGATTCAATATGTGTCGAAATGTGACACCTAATCTAATATGTGTCGGAACCTGACACCCGATCCAATCAGCCACAACCACAACCACAATCAGCACCACAATAAATGATTTACACACTTGTATTGTACGATCGGGTAACATGTTCATTGCATGCTATAGAATCCCGAATAGTCATTTCATTAGATTCATTTCATCTTTACCTATTCACCTACATGCATGAATACAATGGAGAAATTAGCAGGAATATATAACACAGATGGGAAATCAAACAATAACCTACCTCGAAACCAAGCCTGAACACTCTTAAGGAACTTGAGCTTTCCCTTTTTGGAGTTTCCCTGCTTGTTCTTGGTCTAAAACAAGTAATTAATGGCAAGGATCAATAATAGTGGCCTAGTTTACCCGGATTATAGACAAATACTAACCCTTGGAAAAATCCATGATCCTAACACCCAACTAGGGCCTTTTCCACCATTGAATTCAATCCAAAACCCTCCACCAAGGATAAATAACAAGGATTCTAAGTTCTAAGAATCAATTTACAAATTAGGGGAGTAATTGACTTACCTTTAGAGCGAGAATTAGTGAACAATAAGAAGAAATAACACTAGTTCACCTTTTTTCTCTCCAAGAATGAAGTTTGAAGAAAAATAACATTTTTGGAACTTTTTCCATTTTTACTCGCGACTAGCCTGCCATAGCGGGAATAATCCCGCCATGGCGTGTTGCACGGAGATAGAGACTCAGAATTTGTGTTCCAAGTCCCCATTTCACAACACACCCTTAAACAAAACCACTCTTTCATGCTAAGATCAATTACGAGAGTTCTACCCGCCCAAATTCAATTCCGTAAAGCCGTACATGATCCTTATCATCTTGGATATCCACTCAAATGATCAAATTCATAATCAAAGGAGCATAGTGGATTCTTAGAAAATTGAGGCAATACAACATTGGCCACAAACCACCTCTTCAATAGATATCAGATGTTTCTTGGGTTTGGTCGGTTACTACAGAAGATTTATTGAAGGATTTTCATCCATAGATTTCCCATTGACCCAGAAGAAGGTCAAATTTCAGTGGTCAGATGAGTGTGAGAAAATATTCTCAAAATAGAAGACTAGGTTGACTACAACTCCTATCTTGACTCTACCAGATGGTTCAGATGGTTATGTGATTCATTGTGATGCATCCAGGGTCGGCCTAGTTTTGTGGTGATGCAGCGAGGTAAGGTTATAGCTTACACTTCTAGACATCTTATGGTCTATGAGTTGAACTACCCGACTCATGACCTTAAGCTTGCAACCGTAGAATTTTCCCTAAAGATTTGGAAACAGACTTGTATGGTGTTCATGTTGATTTGTTCACAGATCATAAGAGCCTCTAGTATGTGTTCACCCAGAAAGAGTTGAATCTTCGTCGGAGGATATGGTTTGAATTCCTCAAAGACTATGACATGAATGTGCTTTACCATACGGGTAAGGCCAATGTAGTGGTTGATGCTCTCAGCAGGTAGTCTATGGGTAGTGTAGCACATGTTGAGGAAGAAAAGAAATACCTAGCCAAAGATGTTCACCGCTTGATCGCTTAGGAGTTTGCCTTACGGATACATCAGATGGTAGTGTGATAGTTTAGAATGGATCAGAATATTCATTGGTAGCAGAGGTGAAGGAAAAATAGGATAGTGATCCTATATTACTTCAGTTCAAAGATGTCTTTCATCAGCAGAAAGTTGAATTTTTCTCCTAAGGGGGATATGGTGGGCTTCGTTACTAAGGTCACTTATGTGTTCCTAATGTGGGTGAGTTGAGGCATCATATCCTTACTGAACCTCATAACTCTAGGTATTCCATTCATCCATGTCCCACTAAGATGTACTGTAATCTACAGGAAGTCTTTTGGTGGAAAGGCATGAATAGGGACGTAGTAGACTTTGTATCTAAGTTTCCTAACTGTCAATATTCAATGTAGAACATTAGAAATCAAAAGGTGTGAGTTATGAGATTAACATTCCTACATGGAAGTGGGAAGTGATAAACATGGACTTTGTTATGGGTTTACCTCGTACTCGCAGACAATATGACTCCATTTGGGTAATATGGACAGAGTCACTAAGTCTGCTCACTTCTTGGCTTTCAAGACTACAGATTATGTGGAGGACTACGCCAAACTCTACATCAATGAGATATTCATTTTGTATAGGGTTCCCTTGTCTATCATCTCACATAGAAGTCCTCAATTTACCTCTCATTTCTGGAAATCGTTCCAGAAAGGTCTTGGTACTCAAGTAAATCTCAGTACAACATTTCATCCACAAAGGGATGGTCTGGCAGAACGTACCATTTAGACCTTAGAGGACATATTGGGAGCTTGCGTGATCGATTTCAAGGGTAGTTGGGATGATCACCTACGAAAACAGAACTTGAAAGGAAACGAAATAAAAATGACATCAAAGAGACTCGGATAGTCCTTAGGGACAAGAAATTACTGTAAGATTAAATATTTTGATACATAATATCAGGATCTTGAACACGATAATCTTACATAGAGATCATTAGGGGCACATACCTAATGCGGAAGACATCATCACAGAGAAAAGTGAAAGCGTTAGTCGTAAATTGGTTTCTACCTCCTTGCCCTAGCCTTACGTTACCACAACCGTCAGTGATGGAATTAATGTAGAAAATATGTGGTAACCCTAATGGGTGGAGGGAGGACCAATATATAGAGGTTAAGACTTAATCTGATACGTCCATCAAAGAGCCAATGTACGGACAAGATCTATTATTCATTCAATATTATTTATGGTATTACTTGGGTTACAAGTAAACTTGGGCCATAATTATAAGAATTATTCTTACATTTTCCCACTTGGCCCAATGACCATATAACATTAATATTTCATAAACTTTAGTTACGCATATAATAAATCTCTTCTATAATGTCCATCATGCATACCACAATATAATAAACTACATATGCGAGTTATGGCGGTTGTACATAAATTTTAAGCTATATACTTCCTTCCATATACTACTACATTAGCAACTTATCATACTAGGTTCATAAGCTATAAAACATATAACATTACAGTCCACAATAATGTCTCATAGACACTTATCTTGTAATATCTCAAAACAATAATGTGTACACCATTATGAGAAACAAGATATTCATTAATGTATATCATGAACACATAATTGAGCTCAGAGTGTATAAACATCATAAATGTATCAATCATAAGTACAACCAAGACCCATTCTTTGAACATGTTCTTTAAATGTCTTTGGTTGTAAGCCTTTTGTTAATGGATCTGCAATCATGAGATCAGTTCTAATATTCTCAAGTAACACTCTTTGTTTCTGAACTACTTCCTTGATAGTAAAGTACGTTAATTCTATATGTTTGGCACATTTGGAGTACTTATCGTTCTTGGAGAAGAATACTATTGCAATATTATCACAATAAATTTAAGCGTCTCGGTAATGGTGTCGACAACCCTAAGTCCTGAAATAAATTTCTGCAGCCATAATGCATGAATTGTGGCTTCATAACATGCCAGAAACTTTCTTTACAATTTTTCAATAATCAATTCCAGGATTACTTTGATATCTTCCTAGCATTCCGACCGCAAAACTAATATCCGGTCTTGTGCAAGTTTGAACATACATCAAACTTCCAACAATAGAAGAGTAAGGAATTGTTTCCATTTCTTTTCGTTCTACATCATTCTTTGGGAATTGCATGAGATTAAATTTGTCCTTTTTTTGTAATAGGAACTATTCTTGCTGAACAATTGTTCATGTTATATCTCTCTAGAACTCTTTCGATATAGCCCTTTTTGAGACAGTCCCAATAATCCTTGTGATCTATCACATAATATTTTATCTTTATCACATAGGATGTCTCACCCATATCTTTCATTTTAAAGTTCATAGAGAGAAAGTCTTTCATCTCACACAATATGCCTAAATCATTAGCATCAAGTAAAATGTCATCAACATACATGACTAAAAATATAATCTTACTCCCACTGATCTTTTGGTATATACACCGATCAACGGTAATCTCCTTAAATCCAAAAGATGTTATGGTATCATTAAACTTTATAGACCATTGTTGTGAGGCTTGTTTGAGTCAATATATTGACTTATTTAGCTTACACACCATTTGATCTTTTCCTTTAATTTCAAAACCCTCAGGCTGGTCCATATAAACATCCTCCTCGAGGTCTCTATTAAGAAAGGCAGTTTTCACATCCATTTGATGCAACTCTAAATCATAATGAGATACCAAAGCCAAAACAATTCTTAATGAGTCTTTCTTTGGGGCCGGTGAAAAGGTCTCTTTATAATCAATGTCTCATTTTTGAGTGTATCATTTGGCAACAAGTCTGGCTTTATATCATTCAATATTACCATTTAAATCGTGTTTGGTCTTGAAGACCATCTACACTCGATTCTTTTAAAACTTTCTGGTAATTGAAAGAGATCCTAGATTTTGTTGTATTCCATGGATTTTAACTCTTCATTCATGACATCAATCCATTTATCAGACTCAGTGCTTTCTATGGCCTGTGAAAATGAAACCGGATCTTTATTGATTCCAATGTCATAATCTGACTCTTGCAAATAATTCACGCAATCATCTGAAATGGCAGATTTTCTTTCTCTTTGAGATTTTCGTAATGGCACTGTTTGTGGTTAATTTGTGTCAGATACTTGTGAGTTAGTTCCTTCTTGAAGTGTTCCATTCAAATGTTGTTCAACATTGTTAAAGTGTTCTTCAACAAGAGGAACAATATTTGTTATTGTTGTGGAAGTAGGTACATTCATGGGCAATGAAATATTTACCCTTACCTCATTAATTTCCACACTTTGTCATTCAACACTCCCACTAACTTCACCATTCTCAATGAATTATGCATTACCAGTTTCAACAATTCTCGAACTATGATTTGGACAGTAAAACCTATACCCTTTAGATTTCTCTGGATAACCAATAAAGTAACCACTTACCGTTTGAGAATCTAATTTCTTTTCATGTGGATTATAAACTCTAGCTTCCACTTGACAACCCCAAACATGCAGGTGTCTTAAACTAGGCTTCCTTCCAGTCCACAATTCAAAAGAGGTCTTTGGAACAACCTTATTAGGAATCATGTTTAATAAATATACAGCGGTTTTAAGAGATTACATCCACAATGATATGGGTAACGAGGAATTACTCATCATACTCCTAACCATATCCATAAGTTTCGATTACGCCTTTCTACAACATTATTTTGTTGAGTTGTTCCTGGCATAGTATATTGTGCACATATGCCATGTTCTTCAAGGAATTTTGCAAATGGACATGGACATTGTCCTGATTCCATAATATTCACCACCTCTATCTGACCTAATGATTTACACTTTCCTATCTAATTGTCTTTCAACCTCATTAACATACACTTTGTGTCATGCCTCGAGCCTACACCCTGGCAGGACAGGCACTCGAGAACCATTGTTGGCCCCAAGCGAACCCTTAGCTTGGATTACTTACTCAGCGGAAGACTTTAAGCATTAAGAAAAGAACTCAAATTCAAGATAATCAATTGACTCAAACTAAACTCATAATGTTTTAGAAATAAATATTTAACTTAGCCAAAGTGGTAACTCAAATCTGAACAAAAGCCAATAACAAGGTAAAGACAAATGACTAACTAACTGTCTCCTCTAAAATTGAGATGGATGTCAGGACAAGATCCCTAACATCCTAATGAACTAAACTGATAAAGTAATGAAAAAGGGGATCCTCCGGAAGCAAGGAGGCTCACTAACAACTCTGAAGCTCAACTGGATCAACGATGCGCTGGATATTGATCCTGATTACCTGAATCTGCATCATAATAGGATGCAGGCCAACTAGCATCAGAGCATTGAATATACGAGAATGCGAGGGGAATTATAAAATAAGACATAAGCTTGAAAGGAACTTAAAGAACATACATGAGCTCAACTCAACTCAACTTAACTCATTTCAATATAAAGCAATAAAATAAATGCAATATAAAGAAAAGATTTTAAAACATGGATAACAACTCTGTGTATTTAGAAATATAATAGTAACTATGAATGTATGCAAAGATACAATATAAACTCTGAATGTATATAAAAATACACTTAACTCTGTGTATATAAGAATACAAAATACTGGTGTGGGAGTTTCTCTAATCGATAGCCATCACTTAAGAGCTATTGTGATTATACAATGTTTTGCCTCACACTGCCAGGGCCGTCCTTTACCTTGCCTAGGGCATAGAACCTGACTACTAAGTGGATCCACTAGTTTATGCTAAAAAGCACTAAGGAATCATCTAAAAAGTATGACCCTTTTCTACCCATTATGGTTACGTGGTTTATGGGGTCTAGGAGATGTCTGAACTCTCCCCCGTATCGGTGCTCAATACTACTCCCAAAATATAATACTAGCTCTTATGTTTAAAACATACTTCTTTCTGTGCTTTGAGATAATTGCTCAAACTTAGATCAAAGGCTATCTTGGAATTCAAAGTTTCCTCTCTTGCTTAATTATGAAAGCATTTACTATTTATTGAAAAAACTAGCTCAAAGGCTCTTTTGGAAATCTCAGTTTCCTTTCTTATTTAAATGTGAAAACATTTTAAACTCTTTGGGAATACATAGTCTCGATATACTCTTTTGAAGAAATGAACTTCAAATCTTTTACTCTTTACTCAAATCAAAACTCAGGTCTTAAAACAAAGTTAAAATATTTGTAAAAGACTTTTGGAAGACTCTATGAACTTCTCTTGACTTGGCTCTTAACTTCTCTTGACTTGACTCTTAACTTCTCTTGACTTGACTCTTAACTTTCCTTGAATTGAATTATGGATTCAAGGATTGTGATTTGTGATAGGAAAGATCTCATGATGTTTAGGAGTGTTGTTAGATAGTTAAACATGAGAAACGATCAAGAAATCACTGCCTGGAAGCAAGTCCACGACGCGGAGATGCATTTAATTATTTGGTTGCAAAATAAATTTTGATGCAGAACGGTCCGTGACCACTCTGCGATGCAGAGAAAATTTGGTCAATCCTGAGGAACAGGTCCGCGACACGGACTTGCGTACCCAGATTTACCCGACTTGTTCCTTCTTTGTTTTCTAACCCCAATTCGCCTATATTCGATTCTTTTTCTCAACTCCTCTTTAGATTCAGATATCCAGTATATATACACAAGAATCTAATCAAACACAACTCTAAAATCGACCTTAAACTCTCAAGAACTCCTCAATCTCATCGCAAATTCAAGAACGACAACAATTCAAGAATACAATTCAAGAACATCAAAGTCTCAATCTTTTATGACAAAAAACATACTGAAATAAACATGTTTGGTGCGTGGGTGAACGAACCCAACGCTATGTGAACTGACATACCTCGTAGGATTGAATCCTTGGCGAAATCCGCACCCAATTTCTCAAGAAATTGATGAATCTTTGCTCTTTCTCCTCTTTTCTCTTCTTTCAAAACCCCAACTCTTTTTGATGAACCGTAAACTGAACCAATTCACTTTAGACCCCAACTTAATCACCAAAAACGAATTTAATTAATAGGGCAGTGAAAAGACCAAAATACCCTTCTAAAATCCAGTTTTGACTTTCCTTATCTAGACAGCCCAACTTCAAATGAGCATATCTCCCTCATACGAACTCGAAATTGCGCAAATTTGGTGGCGTTGGGAAGATAATTCAATAATATTTTCTACGGTATCTTGTAGCACACATAAATCATCTTTATCTAGGAGTTATGGTCGTTTGAAGTTGACCCAAAACTCATACTTGACTTAATTTTTGTCAAATTTCCATATTTTCTTTCATTCCAAAATTGACTCTTTCTAATTCTAAGTCTTTCTAGTAGTGGGGTGTTACACTTTGAGAGCATCCGCTACTTGAGATTTTTATTTCAACAAATAGATAAATCCATAACGTGAAAAATCATCGATAAAGGTGATAAAATATTTTTCACCACCTAAAGATGGAACATCAAAGGGTCCGCAAATATTAGTGTGTATAATTTCAAGAAGTCGAGTGTTCCTTGTGGCACATTTCTTGGTATGTTTGGTTTGCTTTCCTTTAATGCAATCCAAACATATATCAAGGTCAGCAAAATTCAAATTCGGAAGAATTTCATTCTTTACTAATCTTTTTAATCATTCTTTGGATACATAACCCAAACATTTATGCCACAAATAAGCAGAACTTTCATTTAGTGAACTACGTTTAATTCCAACATTTTTATGAATAGTAAGGAGGGATTTAGAAAAATTATTATCAAGTTTCAATCTATATAAATCATTAATAAGAACACCAAAACCATAAAAAATAGTATTCTTATATAAATTGAAACATCCATGTCCAAACTTAAAATCAAATCCAGAAACATCAAGTCTTGAAAGAGAAATCATATTCTTAGAAACTGAAGGAACATAAAGAGTCTGTAATAGATCAAGGTGATGTTCAGTCTCCAAGATCAATCGATAAGTCTCTATGCCTTCAATTTGAGCCTTCATGCGATTTCCCATGAACAAGAAATCCTTATTTGGATTTGTTGTTTGGATCATAGTGAATCCCTACAACATAATGGATACATGAGTAGTTGCACCAGAATCAAGCCACCAAGTATTATTAGGAACTTCTACTAAATTTGATTCGAAACATACAAAAGCAATAAATGTACCTTTCTTTTCAAACCAAGCTTTACATTTCTAGAATCTTTCTAATAGTGTCCTTCCTTTTTACAAAAATGACACACATCAGTCTTGAGTTCCTTATGAGCATCCTGTGGAACTTTAGCAGGTGCTTTTTTTTTTCTTAAACTTATTGGCCTTCACTTTAAGTCCTTTACCAGCTCCTTGACCCATGAGGTTAATGGAATGACCTCCTTGTTTCTTAAGTCTTGACTCCTCTTGAATAAGCATGCCGGACAATTCAATAACATCCCACTTATCCTTAATAGTGTTATAGTTAATTTGGAATGGTCCATACTCAAGAGGCAACGAGTTCAGAATAAACTGAACTAAGAAGGTGTCATCCACTTTCATCCCCAAGGTCCGAAGTCTTAATGTAATGTTAGTCATCTCGATGATATGATTTTGCATACTATGCGACCCATCAAACTTCATGATCATGAGTTCAGCCATTAGTGTACCAGCGAGAGACTTATCAGCAGAACGAAAACGTTCATTCACAAACTTCAGGTATTCCCTACCGCTTTCTGTTTGTGGAATAGTACTATTAATGTTGTTAGCAACAGTCATTCGCATAAACATAAGGCTTAATGTGTTAGAGCGTTCCCATGATTTATGAAAAGACTTCTCATCCTCACTGCTCTTATCAGTAATGGCAGTAGGTTTGTCATTCAGCAGAGCCAAGTCAAAATCCATCACACCTAAGTGACACTGGACTTGTTCATGCCATTCAGAGATGTTCAATCCATTGAACACAGTAACAGATGAAGAATGTGAATGAAGAGGAATAACTGCAAAATAGATATACATGCTCACAAATCAGAAAATAATGTGAATTCAGTAAAGCGATAAAAAATATATCGTAATTATCCTTTGGGTAGATACTACGACACATTATCCTAATTTAAATGCCATTTTTTTTTTATCTTTAATAGGTAATTGAATATTTTTAATCAAACACATACGACATCTTTGGATATACAATATATATTTGACTAAAAAATATTAATTTACCTCATAATTTTCACTATTCGTAGAATGATAGATTCACCTTTGGGTAAATTCTTAAGTTCTAGCAATAGTGAAAGTCAATTTATCTATTTATTTTTCAATATAGGCATTTAATTAATCTTCATAGATAAATGACAATTTTATGAATGCATATTTTTCTTAACCATACTAGTTTGGTCACTTTGGTGACTAACAAGCTATATGAATACAAATACACACATAATATCATAAAATTTTTGTGCATGTGAAATTTTTTATATATTTTAGTTTGGCCACTTTGGTGACTAACAAACTATAGAAACATAATATATGCATCAAGTGATCATAAATATTATATGTGTAGACGATATTTTTTTCTAGTTTGGCCACTTCGGTGACTAACAAACTATAGAAACATAATACATACATAATATCATAAAATTTTGTGCATGTGAATAATTTTACACATTTTAGTTTGGCCACTTTGGTGACTAACAAACTATAGAAACATAATACATGCTTCAAGTGATCATAAATATTATATGTGTAGACGTTAATTTTTCTAGTTTGGCCGCTTTGGTGACTAACAAACTATTTTGCACTAAGTCCACACATAATATTTATTGCTTAGTATAACAACCACTTTAATTTATTGCACAATCTAAAACAAAACATAATTATTACATTAGAGAAACTTAAACCATAAGAAACTAGGAAGAAGGCTCATCACAGAGTTAGTGCCCACCAATACAAAACAATACTGTAACAAGACATGTATATTGAAGAAGATCTTAAAAAGATTTTTTTTTAATTAACCTCAATGTACACGTCCTTTAAAAGAAGTGAGTTTCTTATGTATTGTTTTTACTTTGTTCTCATTAATGTAACAACAAAATTTGTGCAAGTTTGCAGGTGACATTATGTTAGTCTCTTACATCATCTTAGATAGATATTATTGGAACATTGATAGTAAGTATTGACGTGGAGCATGCGATAAGCAGTACATCATAAATATTGAATGTTTCTTATACGAAGATTATCGATTCAAACAATCCAGGCTCCGATGCCACATGTAAGATTAAATATTTTAATTCACAATATCAGGATCTTGAACACGATAATCTTACGTAGAGATCATTAGGGGCACATACCTGATGCGGAAGACATCATCACAAATAAAAGCGAAAGCGTTAGTCGTAAATTGGTTTCTACCACCTTGCCCTAGCCTTACGTTATCACAACCGTCAGCGATGGAATTAATGAAGAGAATATGTGGTAACCCTAATAGGTGGAGGGAGGACCAATTTATAGAGGTTAAGACTTAATCTGGTACGTCCATCAAATAACAATGTATAGACGAGATCTATTATTCATTAAATATTATTTATGGTATTACTTGGGTTGCAAGTAAACTTGGGCCATAATTATAAGAATTATTCTCACAATTACATGCAAAACAATCTTTCCATGCATCCCCGACAATCCCGATATTCCGACAACACGCAATGAAAAGAAGCCAAACTAGAGCTCCATAGGTCACAAAAATCAAATTTGAAATATAAACCAAAAGATGAAATAATCAATGTTACGCGAAGTACGTGGCTGCAATTGAGACCCTCCAGATAAAATGACCACCTCGATTGTGGAGGTCAAACTTTGCAATTGATCTTACAAAAATGGTCAACCTTATGAATAGTCCATCACGATCGCAGACAGGAGGCCACGCGATCGCGAGGTAAGGTGCAATGCCCACCACAATCGCGGAGGTTTCATCGCGATGGTGATGAAGGATTTTACCGACACCATATGTTGATGCATCAGCTAGAACTCAAGTTCACAAATTCCCTGATGGGGTGCTCGAGATTCATTCAAAATCTCATGCACACAAATGAACTATTCTACCCCACCAAATTCGACATTCCAGACTCAAAAGAGATGTCAAAACTTCCAACCGAGATGTTATCAATGAAAAATGGGTCCCACACCCAATTACCTCCGTTTCAAGTCAAATTCCATAAGGTAATTCAAAATGAGCCCAAAAGTCTTAGGATCTGCTCCGAAGGTTCTTCTGACCAAACTCGATGTTTTGGAGCTAACAGAGCCGTCAAAATTGTGTTTTGAGGTCGTCGACCAGATGTTTTGACCGAAGTCAACTATTCAAGTTTCAAAAGCTCCAAAACACAGAAACTTGCACAAAAACCAAACGAACAACCAGGTGACCAAACTGTCAATCTCAACGCTCTAAACACCAAAAAAATGCAATAAAGATAAAATAACCTGGAGGGTTACTACATTGTAGTTGATTGAATTTTGGGTCTTGTGTTTGATTGATAATTAATGAGCGACATCGATAAAGGTTCTGCTTACATATCAGATTAAAAAGTATACTTGTTTGATATGATTGAATGTTCTTGATTGTAATAATAAAAAGTATAAATTAAATCATATTTTATGTTTTCCTAAAAACCATAAAAATGAAACCATAAAAAATATTTCCTCTGTCCCAATTTACGTGGCACTTTTTATTTTCCGAAAGTTAAACAGTTTAAGTTTGACCAAAAATTTGTGCGTGAAGAAGGCAACGTGCCGTTATAGTAGTTATCATGTGGTCATTCATAAAGTAGATAAAAGCAAACAATAAGATGGAGGACAAGTTGTAATGCCGGGTAAGAAGCTTAGAGAAAAATGTGGTAAGAGCAAATAAAATTTTGATATTTCAATTGTTTTCCATTTAGCTATATATAGATTTTTAAAGGCATGTAAAAGGGAGGATTTCAAAATGTGATGCGTTAGTTATCTTATTTATCTGCCAATATTATAGTATCTAGAATTTGTATTGTGATAGCAATATTATAGTATCTTGAATATCGCTAGAATAAAGGAATGCTCAGATTTACTAGCTTATCTGAGATTATTAACGAAGCAAACAATTGTTAAACTATTTACTAATCACCTTTAAATTATCAATCACAATGTCTTTTAGTTATGTCCTTTCTTTATTTCTAGCTTTTCTCTTTGAATAAAATAAAAATAAAAAGTGGGTATAAGGAGAGACCCGTCATATCTTAATCAAACACTTGTCATGCATATCATTCTATCATGATAAGAATGACAATGTTGATTTCTCCTTGTAATAGCTAAAATCATTACACGTTTCACTAAATATCTTTAAAACTCAACATATAAACTTTCTTAGTCTTATTTATAAGGCATTGTTTGATTGAATATCGCGTCTTGATGTTTACTTGATTTAAGTATTTATATTATTACTAAAAATATTAAAATAATGATTGATAATATAATTTGATGGAGAAAACATTACATTATATGAATATACTTAAAAGTTATAATCAACTATCAACAAAATAATAATAATATGTTTTGTAAAATATGATAACATTTGGGATGTCCCACTTAAAAGAAATAAAAAGTTGATTATAACTTGGAACAAATAAACAATATTTATATTGATTGCAAACAAAATTAGGCTTTGTATGGAACAATAGTGACAGTAAGACTAGCTACCAAAATTAGCCTGAACTCATACTTATAATTTACAAATCAAATAGGTTTAATATTAAGAATCTTAAAAATTGAACCAACAAACATAAATCCTAGATCCATCTCTAAAAATAGATATTTGGCACCTGATGAGAAAAAAAAAGACTAGTACAATCTAAAGAAATGGCATAAGAAAAATATAACTACATTGTAAATTCATATAACAAGTACAACACTCTATTGAGGTGTATTTATGGAAAAAAATATTTAATTGGCACTTTAAAATATGATAATTGATCCTTTAAATCATACTCTTGAAATGTGATGGAAGAAAGTGGTTACTATTACTATAAATTATTAAAGAAAACTGATAAGGAAGAGTAGCCAAATAATGTTGTTTTCGTTATTGCATTAATTTTTAACATAATTAGTTGTTACTTTTAGAATGAATTTGAAATAAATTTACTTGCTAAATTAATTTTTAATAGATCATGCAATATTGAGAACACATTAAATAAAGGAAAAAATGTTACAATCAGAAAACAAATGTGCATTAGAAGAGAAAATTGTTCAAAAAGTACGATATTTGCAATCATTCATCATAGACGTTTGAGATATGTGATAATGTCGAATCTCTGTATTTATGTTCAAAAATATTGCAACGACCTTTAAGTTATTTCTATTATTCGGATATTAGTTGAGAATTAATAATAAAGCTTAATAAAGTCATCATGTGGGTAATTACCTAATATATATGTATATATAACTCAAAATTCCACTAGTTTTTTGTTGCCACTATGTGCGTATTATTTTGTTTCAAAGTAACTGAATACCAAATTATAAAAGTATATATACCGTAACCTTTTCTAGTTTAATTCAAGGGAAAAGGGTATGAAAAATACTCCAACTTTGGCCGAAATTGTTGTTACGATACCAAACTTTATGGATGACCTTTTACCCCACTGCACTATTTAATAGTGTAGTTTAAAAGGTATATATGTGCCCACGTGGACACGTTATTATTTATAATTATGCAATAATTATTGATGTCCACGTGGGCATATATATACCTTTAAAATACACTATTAAATAGTGTAGGGGGGTAAAAGGTCCTTCCCAAAGTTTGGTATCGTTACTGCAATTTCGGTGAAAGTTCGGATATATTTTAGACCATTTTTCCTTAATTCAATGATCTCTAATTTTAGCATCTACGGTTTTAGCGTAAAAAAACTTCCTACCAAAAGTTAGAAACTGTAGCTTCTATATATAAATATAATTAATATGTAATATATTGACTAAGAAAAAATAAACATCTAACAAAGTGAAAAGCAATGTAAATTGGCTTATCAAAATAAAAAAATTAAAGAAAAAGAAAGTGCTTCACTTTATTTGATAGATAATTTCAATTTTGTACAATTTATGAGTAGATAATAAGTGGATATTATAATATCATCCATCATTCAACCTATTTTTATTCACATAAAATATCGATGAGTCAAATATTTTATCCATTCGCATCTAACCCATTGTCAACTCATTCATATGCGATCTAATTCGTCTGTTAGCTAGCACAAGTCATGCCACATGAATAACATCATAGTTTCTCATGGAGAAGTTGACAATGTTCATTTAGAAAGTTTTGGATTTTTTGTCTTTATCACACTTAGAATCTCAGGATTTGAAACAACTGGTAATTCAGGCTTTGTAAAAGTTGGGATCTCAGGCTTTGGGGTGGTTGGTAGCTCACGCTTTGGAACACTTGGTATTTCAGGCATGGAGACACTAGGAGTCTTGAGTTCTGGGGTTGTTGGAATCTTATGCTTTGAGGAATTAGAGGTCTCAGGTTTTGAGAAACTAATAGTCTCGAAATTTGGATAACTTGGCATCTCAAACTTAGGCAAACTTGGCGTACCAAACTTTGGGGAATTCGGCGTCTCAGGCTTTTGGGAACTAGTAGTTTCAGGTTTTGGAAAACTCGAGGTCTCAGAACTTGGGGTCTTGGGTTTTGAGAAACTTGGGGTATCAAGCTTTGGGAAACTAAGTGTATTGGGCTTTAGGGAACTTGGGGTCTCAGGCTTTGGGAAATTTGGAGTTTTGGTCTTTGGGGAACTTGGATTCTCGGTCTTTGGAGAACTTGGAGTCTCGGGCTTTTGGGAACTAGGAGTCTCGAACTTTGGAGAACTTGGTGTCTCGGGCTTTGAAAAGCTAGGAGTCTCAGGCTTAAAAGAGCTAGGGGTCTTGGGCTTTGAGAAACTTGGAGTCTCAGATTTTGAGGAACTTGGGGTCTCGGGCTTTGAGAAAGTAGGAGTCTCGGGGCGTTGAGAAACTTGGAGTCTTGGGCTTTGGAGAACTTGGGGTCTCAGGTTTTAAAAAAGTAGGAGCCTTGGGCTTTAGAGAACTTGAAGTCTCGGGTTTTAATAAATTAGGAGTCTCAGGCTTAGAGGAACTTTGACGTCTCGGGCTTCTTTGAGAAACTAGAAGTTTCAGGCTTTGAGAAACTAGGGGCCTGTGACTTTGGAGAACTTGGAGCCTTAAGATTTGGAGAACTAGGGGTCTCGGGTTTTGAAAAACTAGGGGTCTCAGGCTTTGGGGAACTTGGAGTCTTGGGTTTTAAGAAACTAGGAGTCTCGGGCTTTGAGAAACTAGGGGTCTCGGGCTTTGCAAAACTTCGAATCTCAGGCTTTGGAGAACTTGGAGTCTCAGGCTTTGAGAAACTAGGATCACAGGTTTTGAGAAACTTGGTGTCTCGGGCGTTAAAGAACTTGGAGCCTCGGGCTTCAAGGAACTTAGGGTCTCAGGCTTTGAGAAACTTAGACTCTCGGGTCTTGAGAAACTTGGGGTCTCAGATTTTGAAAAGCTAAGAGTCTCGGGCTTTGAGAAGCTAGGAGTTTTGGGTTTTGAAAATCTAGGGGTCACAGGCTTAGGGGAACTTGGGGTCTCGGGATTTGGAGAATTTGGGATTTCAGGCTTTGAGAAAGTAGGGGTCTCCGACTTTGGGGAACTTGGAGTCTCAAGCTTTGAAAAAGTTAGAGTTTCAGGTTTTGAAAATCTAGGAATCTCAGGTTTTGAGGAACATGGCATCTCAGGCTTTGAAGAACTAGGAGTTTCGGACTTGGAGAAGCTAGGGGTCTCGGGCTTTGAGAAACTAGGGGTCTCAGGCTTTGAAGAACTTCGGGTCTTGAGCTTTGGAGAACTTGGGATTTCAGGCTTTTGGAAAGTTCGGGTCTCAGACTTTAGGGAACTCGGAGTCTCAGGATTTGAGAAAGTTGGTGTCTGGGGTTTAGAGAAACTAGGGGTTTCAGGCTTTGAAAAACTAGGGGCCTCGATATTTGGAGAATTAGGAGTCTCGGCCTTTGAAGAACTAGGAGTCTCGGGTTTTGAGAAGTTGGAGTCTCAGATTTTGAGAAACTAGGGGTCTTTGGCTTTGAAAAAGTTGGGATCTCGGGATTTGAGAAAGTAGGAGTTTTGGGTTTTGACAAAGTAGGGGTTTCGGGGTTTGGAGAAGTAGGAGTCTCAGGTTTTGAGAAACTAGGGGTCTCCAGTTTTGAGAAAGTAGGAGTCTCGGGCTTTGAAAAAGTAGGAGTCTTAAGCTTTTGGGAACTAGGGGTCTCGGGCTTTGAGAAACTAGGGGTTTCAGGCTTTGAGAAAGTAGGAGTCTCAGGCTTTGACAAAGTAGGGATCTCCGATTTTGAGAAAGTAGGGGCCTCGGTCTTTGAGAAAGTAGGAGTCTCAAGATTTTGTGAACTACGGGTCTCGGGCTTTAAGAAACTAGGAGTTTCAGGCTTTGAAAAAGTAGGAGTCTCAGGTTTTGAGAAAGTAGGAGTTTTGAGCCTTGGGAAACTAGGAGTCTCAGGTTTTGAGAAACTAGGAGTCTCATTGAGAAACTAGGAGTCTCAGGTTTTGAGAAACTAGGGGTCACTGGCTCTGAAAAACTAGGGGTCTTAGGTTTTGAGAAACTAGGAGTTTCGGGTTTAGAGAAACTAGGAGTTTCGGGCTTCGAAAAACTAGGTGTCTCGGGCTTTGAGAAACTAGGAGTTTCGGGTTTTGATAAACTAGGAGTTTCGGGCTTTGAGAAACTAAGGGTCTTAGGTTTCAAGAAACTAGGAGTCTCGGGCTTTGAGAAACGAGGGGTCTCAGATTTTGAGAAACTAGGAGTCTCCGGCTTTGAAAGACTGGGGAATTGGAGAAACTTGCGGTAGCGGGCTTTGAATGACCGGGGGAATTGGAGAAACTTGGGTAGTGGGCATTGAGAAACTAAGGGTAGTGGGCGTTGAGAAACTAGGAGTTTGTAGAATGCGACGTGTTGTTATAGTTGTAATCATGTGGTCATGTATAAAGTAGATAAATCCAAGCAATAAGATGGAGGACAATTTGGAATGCTAAGCCATTTTTCTACAGATGCAAGAAGCTTAGAGTAACATGTGTTAAGAGCAAATGAAGTTTTGAAATTCCAATAGTTTTTCATTTAGCTATATATAGATTTTTACAAGAATATAAAAAGGAGGATTTCAATATTTGATACATTAGTTGACCTATTTATCTGCAAATATTATAGTATCTAGAATTTGTCTTGTAATAGCAATATCATAGTATCTTGAATATCCCTAAAATAAAGGAATACTCAGATTTACTAGCTTATATGAGATTATTAAGGAATCAAACTTTTGATTAATATTTACTAATCACCTTTAAATTGTTAATTACAATGTATTTTATGTCCTTTCTTTATTTGTTGTTTGTCTACTTTAAATCAAATCAAAATAAAAAGTGGATATAAGAGAGCCATCTGCAAATATTATAGTATCTAGAATTTGTCTTGTAATAACAATATCATAGTATCTTGAATATCCCTAAAATAAAGGAATACTCAGATTTACTAGCTTATATGAGATTATTAAGGAATCAAACTTTTGATTAATATTTACTAATCACCTTTAAATTGTTAATTACAATGTATTTTATGTCCTTTCTTTATTTGTTGTTTTTCTCTTGAAATCAAATCAAAATAATAAGTTGATATAAGAGAGACACGATATATCTTAATCAAGTATAGTTTAACTTGACACGCATACCACTCTATCACGATAATGATGACAATGTTGGTTCTTCCTTGTACAAAAAAACCATTACACTTTTGTTAAATATTTTTAAAATCAAAATATAAACTCCATCAATCTTATTTTATAAGGCATTGGTTTGACTGAATATTGCATCTTAATGTTCACTTGATATAAGTACTTATATTACTAGATTCATGCATAATTCGATAAAGGTGAGGTCCAGGGAAATTCAGGGAAGGATTGGGTAAAATGTATAAGCTTTGGTTAGTCGTTCTATTAGCTATGACCTTAAGGAATTTGTAGGACTTTTCATAAATGAATTGGGGTGAGTAGAACTCGACGTTATCGAACTTGGCATGAATAGGTTGGTCTGGGATGTCAATTTTTGAAGGTGTGTTGAAAAATGGAGACTTTTTGGAGTATTTTTGCGTTTTTGTCCCATGCAAACTTCCATAGTGGGTGACACACTACTTTTGTGGTGTAATTAACTCCCGCTACAGAGGTCTCAGTATAGCAATTCCACTATAGTGGGATTGAGCCTCTTTAGTGGGATTGGTCACAATTAATGGAGAAAATTCCCCAAAGCTGCTAATTATTTGAAAAGTACGTTTTGGGGAAGAACAAGGGCAACTTAATTAGGGCGAATTTCAGCCATTTTTCATCAAGAACCTTCGTAAATGTAAGTAATCCAATTTTCAACTTCATACTTTGATTCCCTAGGCCATTGAGGTGCTATTAGGGACTCTAGGGAATACATTGGTTTTGTTCCTAAGGTGGGAAGATCTGAGTTACTGAGGATTTTGGGTTGTAAAGCCTTGGGTTAATTGTTAAATGTTTTTCTTGATTTATCTATTGTTATTCACTCATGTAGCTATGGAATTGGTAGTTTTCGGTGAATTAATGGTGGAAAAGCCCTGGATTGGGTGAGAAGATCATAAGTTTGGCTTGGGGTTGAGATTAAGTTGTAATATGAGTATAATTAAGCCATTGGAGATTGAATCTTGTACCTGTTTTGTTAATTGTAGACCAATAACAAGCTAGCTAGGATTTGTAACAAGGGAAAGACTCAGGTCCAGTAGAGCTTTCAAGGCTTGATTCGAGAAAGGTGATAATTTATTGTTTCCAAGTTATGTAATGTATGCATGATAACTGTTTTTATCATATTGTTTCTGCAATGCATGGTTAGGAAGATCAAATAAATGTAAGGTGATACCTTGTACACCATCACATGCAATGAAGGTGCTTAATTTACTTGTGTTTACAAGTGTTACTGTAGTTCATTATGATTATGATTCTGATTGTGTGTTGTGTGACCATTGGTTGGCTTGGGTACCTCACCAGGTACATATATTAAGTTGGCTCAGGTACCACGCCTAGTACAGGCTACTACATGGTTGGATCGGGTAATAAACCTAGTTTGCCTTGGTACCACGCCTAGTACATGTTTGATTATGCTCCTGTATGTTATTTCCTTGAACTAACTACATATTGTTTTACTAATTATTTATTAAATGAAAATATATATTTTACTCTAATGCTATCACTTCTATTTATAGTAATTGAGTTAAATTCAAATCATGATTTTGTGCTCCATATCTAAGTGTATCCGATCCTTTCAAATTAATATCTATCTATATAAATCAGAGAAGAAAAAAGAAGAAAAGTCTAACACTCTTATTTGTAGGAAAAAAATATATTTTGTAAATTTTTGAATAGTGGGGAAAGGGAAGCCATATCCTACCTTTAGGAAGAACACACACACAATCCAAATCATGACTTAGGAGCAGTTCCATTCTGAACAACCTCTGAACACTACCACACTATCAAGAATGGAATCACAACATTAATACAGTTGTTTAGACACTAAAGTTACATATAATAGATACATACCTAAATTGGAGTAAGAATGTGAAATATGGGACCCGCACCGAAAATTCCAAAATCGACTCTGTCAAAAGGTCTTAATTACCTCCCTAAACCTTTGTCCCAAAATGGAACACATTTTGGGCTTTGGAACGTAGCAAACAATAGCATGCAACATAAAACATCATTAAAGCTAAAGACAAGGGATAGGCAGCCCCTTTGGGGTTGAAAATACCTCGAACTGATTCTCCCCTATGCTCCCCAAGTACTCTAACGCATTGCCCCGTGTTCCCCAATAACACCCAGCCTTGAATCACCAAATTCAGAGTCCCACAACTCTCATATTCAAATTACAAACTTTATGTGAGAGTTGATCGTGTCAAGTCTTAATACTGTTGCAGGTGCAGCAAAAGCATCCACAAATTCCGTGAAAGCACCTAGGGTAAGACAGAAGGACCGCGCTAAAGCAAACCTTGGCCACTAAAGTGAAAGTATCTTAAGCAACAGGGCCTAAGATGTCCAGACTCGCTAAACTGAAGCCTTGACAGCTAAAGTGTTACCTGCTTAAGCGAGCCAAGGATGCTAAAGCAGATGCCACGTGGATGTCCTAACCTGCTAAAGTGGAACCATGGCCACTAATGCCATACTAGGGCTACAAAAGTAGGGGCATCAACATCAGGCACAAAACTTTTAGGTTAGCCCCTGGGGCTTCACTTGGGTGCTCAGGATTGGTTCGGAATCTCATGCATGCAAACAAGATATGCAACCCCACCAAATTCAACTGAGAAGTTAAAGCTTCAAACTAAGGTCGTCTTGACAAAAAATGGGTCCCAATTAGCCCTGAAGCCTCCAGATCCACACGAAAGATCATTCTAGGCCAAACTTGATGTTTCGGAGCTAACGGAACCCTCATAGTTGCATTTTGAGGTCGTCTTTATGAACTTTTGACCGAAGTCAGCCATTCAAGCTTCAAAATCTTCAAAGCACATAAACTTGCACAAAAATAAAATGAACGACCAGTTGACTGAACAATTAGTCTCAACATGTCATAAATCACTTGGGTTCGTTATAGGAATGCTCTAAATGATGAAAATAAGATATTTACACTGAAATGTCATGGAGGATCTTTACCGTTAATCAAGTTTCACTATCAAGAACAAATAAGTCTAAGTTTTTTAAAGTTATGCTTGTCCATTCACAATAGTCATGTCCATTATTGTACAGTCTTCCTCTTATAAACGCTATGAAATGATAAATTAGTATAAGGAAGTATGGAAAAATGAACAACAACCACCCCCCCACACATATATATATGTTTGTGTTCTCTTTTGTTCAATGTTTCTTCCTTAAACGTGTCTTATTATTCTCTTGCTCAGTCCTTAAGCTCCCTAGGCCCGTTATAGTTGATTTGAGGATGAGGGTTGACTTACCTACTCGTGGATTTTTGTAGGTGTCATCATGACTTTAGTTTTAGGTCATGACATGGAAAAACAAAAGTTGAAAGTTTATTCATTTTATGAAAAACATTCAAGAAGATCTTGAATTAACTACATATTGTTTTACTAATTATTTATTAAATGAAAACATATATTTTACTGTGATACTATCATTTCCATTTATAGTAATTGAGTTAAATTCAAATCATTTTGTGCTCCATATATAAGTATATCCGATCCTTTCAAATAAATATCTATCCTTATAAATCAGAGAAGAAAAAAGAAGAAAAGTCCGACACTCTTATTTGTAGGAAAAAAATATATTTTGTAAATTTTTGAATAGTTTGAATTAGAAAATTATTAGTTGTAGCAGTAACTACTTAGGAATGAAACTAAATAAGGGTGAAATATTTACTAAATTAGATGTTATGACTTTGAAATATATGTAGTTTATGGATCCTACCTCATAATGTCAATTTTTAGTGAAAATATTTCTTATTAGGAAAATAATTTTGTGTGATTTAAAAGTTAACTAGGTAATTTGCCTGCGCTTCGCACATTCATAAATAATAATTGCATTGAACTTGCAAATAATCCTTTACTAATATCCATACATTAAAAAATAAAAATAGGATCTTAAAAATATTAACAGTATTCCAACATGAATTTATTATTTGTCATTATCACATAACTCAAGAACCTCTAATGGATGAATTATTCAGGAAATAATAAATTGTTGGTTCTTTAATCAATATTAAAAGGAAAGTAACGAAGAAAATAAGAATATATATACAAAGACATTTCGTAAGAAAAGAACACATTAAAGTTGCATAGATTATACAATTGTGATATGTGTCTCAGGAAAAATTCAAAAATTTGTGAACAGATTCAAAAAAGAAATTACGCCTGAACATGAAAGCATTTATAACTTTTGAACTATCATAATGAATTTCTTCAATTGATAAGTGACGAAACTTCATATCTATGTTAAAATAGATAATATGTAAGCTTATATGTAGTACTTTTAAGTCATAGAATATCAAAACATGAATTCTTGGAACTGAGTACAGTAATTATTTTCTGCACAATGAATATACCTACTATATGTGTATATGTTCAATATAACTAGAGACAATAACTTTGCAGAAACATAAACAACAGAGTTTAAAACATCTACTCAAAAACAACAATTAACATCATAAGCATAAATTAATAACTGTAAAAATACCATGATATGTAAAATTAGAATGAAATAGAAAGGAAAAAATCAAGTCCACTAAGTGCGCAGTTTCCCCTTAAGAAAATTATTCCCCTCTAATACATAAGGTTTAAAGAATTAGATCATCTTAGGATGGAACGATTTTATTCACCAACGTATTAATACAAAAACAATGGTGTCAGTAAGCCACTCAATAGGAGCAAAGTACATGAATATTTAATTGTGCAGAAGAAGAAGAAGTTCAGAATTTTCATTGTTTTAAAATGAGAGGAAATCCCTCTATTTTTAGACAACAAAGGGCAGTGTGAACAAATGCTTATTGTACCTTATCGGAAAGGTCACAACTCTTTGGAAATGTCACAACCCTTTGTAAAGGGAAATGTCACAACCTTTCATAAACGTCACAACCTTACATAAAAGTCACAACTCTTCATAAAAGTTGCAACTTTTCTTAAAAGTCATAACTTTTCATAAAATTCACAACTTTTCATGAAATGTGAAGGCTAGTTTTGGAAATAAATAAATTAAAAGGAAATTCTGGTCTGTGGTGATACGTAGGCGGACCTAGGGTTCTCTTTTTTATATATATGATATATGACATGATTATTAAGAACATTAAAATAATTGAGGTTCTCTCTTATATATATGATGATATATATGATTATTAAGAATATTAAAATTATTGTAGATAATTTAATTTGATAGAGAAAACATTACATTATATGAATACTTAAAAGTTCTGATCAACAATCTACAATTACAAAATAATACGTAATAATTTTAGTAAAATGCGATAACATTTGAGACGTCATATTTAAAGAAATAAAAAGTCTAATATAACTTCAAACATATAAACTATTCTTATATCGATTGCAGACAAAATTAGGCTTTTATGGAACAATAGTGCCAGAAAGAGTAGATACTACAAAAATATCATCAATCGTTGTGGTAGAGATGTGGAAAGAATAAATATTTATTAATCCTTAATTAGACGTCTTAACTTTGAGCTTCGGGAATGGAGTCACCTTTGGTGACACAAATCATGAGTTTCCGGGTGACAGTCTTAACTTTGAGCTTCGGGAATGGAGTCACCTTTGGTGACACAAATCATGAGTTTCTGGGTGACTAAGCAGGAAGGGGCAATTGCAGCACGAAATACTAGATTCATATGAACCTAGTAATTTTGGCACGGAGTTTATGTGTAAAAATATCACTAAAATCAAAATAAATAATAGGCCACAATCCATACTTTTAATTTACAAATAGAATAATTTAAATGTTAAAAATCTTAAAAATTGAACCAATAAAACATAAATTCTTCATAGGCACTTCAAATTTCCTTTACATGATGAAACCAAATAGAGCCTTTTTCTAAATGTGATGGAAAAAATGGTTCAGTCGACAAACAAGGATTGAGCAGAAATAGAGATCATGGCCGGCCAATGATATATTGGAACTAAGCTAGAGTAAAACACTCACTCATATAGTATAAAAGAATTGCAAATTTCTACTCCTAGCAGAAAGTATCCAATATGTTTTACCAAACTCATAGCTCATCTCGTAAACTTGATAGACGTACTGAGATGGAAATCTTTAAACATCGGTTGAGTACTGTTAGATTGAGAAAGATTTTGATAATTGACAAATAGAGGAACAGAGAAAAGGAACCTATTGCATCGACATGTTCCTTTCAGACCGAATCCGACTGGGATAAGGAGAACGTCAACCACACGAATTAGAAGTTATAAAGCGGTGGAAGGGTTGCTTTTTCGACAAGAAACCAGTGCAAAAAGGTTTCCTTTCATAAAGAAATCCTAAGCAAAGTAGGAAGCGTAAGCAAAGTAGGAAGCCTAAACGAAGTAGGAAGCATAAGCAGAGTAGGAAGTATAACGGCGTAAATAACTTTCAAATCCGAAACAGAGTAGGAAGCATGATCAGAAATGTAAATCGAGTTCAAGTTGAAAAAGGCTTTGAAGAGTTCAAAGTCTATAAATAGGGCAATATTTTCTTTGGAGAAACTTGCACACTTAAACAAAGAGTTACAAGCAGAATACAATCAAATAGAGGGATTTCATATTTGAGTGATTTCTGATTACGAAGTGTAGCCAACGCAAGGAAACAAGAATTGAAGAACTGATTCATAGGCTTATGTTTTATAGTTCTTAAGTCAAGTTTGCGTGTATTGAGTTTTTATCGAGTTGTATCTTTAATTCTTTCTAGATCCAGTGAAGTATAAACTGGAGTAGGAATAGAGTCTTCAAGTTGGGGAGACTTAAAGACTTGGGAACATAAACATAGGAGGGTTTGTATTGGAGTTTAGGAATTAGAGTTAGTTCCTGGGATTATAGAGTTGTAATTCAAATTCATAGATTGAAGTGGGGTTGACGATCTAGTTGGTTGTTGGCGTCTAGGAATTAGAGTTTATAATTCCTTAGGTTACATAGGTTTGTAATCTTTTGTTGAGGCTTAGAGTTTAATGAAGTAGAGTTAAATCCTACAGAGGTGTAGGTCGTGGTTTTTTACCCTTTATGAGCCGGGGTTTTTCGCGATAAAATATTGTGTCATTACTTTATTTGCTTTACATAATGTAACTGCTGTGATCTTCAAAGGAACAGATACAATATACCAGGTCCTTAGGCAAATATGGGGTCAGTATTCTAACAAGTGCTTACTAATTGAGTGAATAGAATATAATTTGCTCAAGGAGTAGTATGGTGGAGAAAGTGAAGGAAAAGTTGGTTCAGGCATTTTTGGGATTTCAGTCTTTAGAATCTCTGGAACTTTTGGCTTTGGTAGTTGTGGGATTTCTGGCTTTTTCAAGGGAGGAAGCTTGGGTTTTAGCATTGCTGGAATATCAAACATTGGCATAGCAGGAAGCTCTGGTTTTGGGACAGTTGGGAAATCAAGCTTTGGTAAAGTTGGTAATACAGGTTTTGGACCGGATAGAGTAGCTTATATTTTATTTTCTTGAGAAGAGAGAAGTCCTGGATTCACAATATACCACAAATGTCAATACAATTCTCCAAGAAATGAAAAAGAAGAAGTCAATACTGAAAGAATAGTATATCAGATTCATATAAAAGGACTGTTGCATTGCATACAGGGGCGGATTTAGATAGGATGAAGGGCATCCAAAATTTTAATAAATACATATATGTAAAATAAAATATTTCAATTATAAATAAAAACAAATGAAATCACTTCCCGTAGCCTATTGGTTCACTGGCAAAGCACCTAACTTTGCTAGCAAACTTAGCACAGTTACTCAATAACTGCCATTTTTAAAATTTAGAGTTTTATTGTTTGATAAAAAAGTGATGCCTGGTAGAATCGATACGACTTTCTACCTTTTGTAAGGAAAAATTATACTGAATCAGTTAGCCACAACAACTTTTGTTGTACAAAGGAACACTTTTAGAGCAGGCGAAATAGAGGTAACTGAATCCATTTAATATGCGTTAGGATAAACGAAACAAAAAGTAAAAATACCTAAATCATCAATTTAGTTCTACACTTAAATATGCCAATTCATTCTTTGTTCCATATATATACTCTTAAGATGCAATGGGAAATTTTGGTTACTATAAATTAGGAAAGAAAATACCGAGAGGGAAAGAGTGTACGAATAAGGATTGAGAAAAAACAGAACTTGCCAATGATACAAACTAAATCAAAATAACATAGATCATAGCTTATTTATAACGAAGAACATAAAACACTCATATAGCATAATGACACGTCAAATGGTACATCCAATTCAAATACTATAAAAGAATTAAAATTTCTACTCCTAGCAGAAAGTATCCAATGCTATCTCCATGACACAACTCGGGTGGCAAATTTCATAGACTGAGATGGAAATCTCAAAACATGAGTTGGGTACTTTCTTATAGAGTGAAAGTAGCACATAATTTACTCAAGGAGTAACAGGTTTGTATGGTGGAGAAAGTGAAGGAAGAGTTGGTTTAGGTAGTTCTGGAATTCAAGGCTTTGGCATAGTTGGGACTTTTAGATTTGGAAACTCGGGGACTCTTGGGTTTGGTAGTTCTGAGATTTTAGACTTTGGCATAGTTGGTAATTCTGGCTTTGGTAGTTCTGGGATTTTAGTCTTTGGCATAGTTGGTACTTCTAGCTTTGGATGTTCAGGGACTTTTGGCTTTGGTAGTTCTGGAATTTCAGATTTTGTCATAGTTGGGACTTTTATCTTTGGAAGCTCAGGGACTTTTGGCTTTGGTAGTTCTGGGATTTCAAGCTTTGACATAGTTAGTAATTCTGGGACTTTTGGCTTTGGTGGTTCTGGGATTTCAGGCTTTGGCGTAGTTGGGACTTTTAGCTTTGGAAGCTCTGGGGTTTTGGCTTTGGTAGTTCTTGGACTTCAGGCTTTGGCATAGTTGGTACTTTTGGCTTTGGAAGCTCTAGGGCTTTTGGCTTTGGCAGTTCTGGGATTTCAGGCTTTGGCATAGTTGGTACTTCTGGCTTTTTCAAAGAAGGAAACTCGAGTTTTGGCATTGTTGGAATCTTAGGCTTTGGTATAGCTGGAAGCATGGGTTTTGGCACAACTGGAATCTCAGGCTTTTGCAAAGTCGGTAATTCAGGCTTTGGCATAGCTGGCAGCTTAGGCTTTGGCAAAGTTGGTAACTCAGGCTTAGGGAAAGTTGGTAGCTTGGGCGTTGGAACAATGGGGATCTCAGGCTATGGTTTGGTTGGAAGCCCAGGCTTCGGCAGAGTTGGGATTTCAAGTTTTGGCAAGGCTGGAACCTTTGGTAGTTCTGGTTTAGGTATCTCAGGGACGGGCGTCTCTAGGAGGTGGCGTGCAACCGCACCAGTTATGTTGCCATAAATGAAGAATAAATTAAGAAATGCAAGTAGTAAGAGGGAGGATACGTTGTAATGCTGACCCATTTTTATGCAGATAGTTGAAGCAAAAAGAAGAATAATTTGTAGGACTCGATGTGATTGGGATGTGGCATTAACTTTAAGTCTGTTGCTTTATATAGTTTTCAAGTATGCAATTACAAGGACTTTCAGGATTCTGTATTTCTGTTTGTTAGCCATGGACCCGAGTAGTTGAATTTCTCATCAAACTAATCAGCTTCCAGACTGGTACTTGAAAAGTCAATTTAGATGACCTAAATTACTTAATAGTCTAAACCCGTCTCTTGCATATAGGTTATGCTGGAAACCTGATAAGAATTCTTAGCTTAGCTGATTTCATTTCTTTGAAAAGAGAAAAAGTATTCACTTTTTTACCGCAAATCTTCATTCAGGTGTCTACATAATTACTGCAATTTTTGACAGTTACTTAGTATCTTTCATTTTTTTTTTAAAGTTTTACTGCTTGAACACATCAACTTTTGTGTATGAAAAGAATAATAAATAACTATAAACACTACCGGGATTCAATTATTTCAGCTCATATAAAAACCTAATTCTGAAAACTACTCGCTCCAATTACTTGAGACTTGGCGTATTGCTTTTTCGGTGATGAAGTTGATTAAGATTGATTTGTAAAATCAAATGAATAATGAGTTCTTAAGTGGTTGTTTGGTGTTTTTACCTTATACAACTATTTCTAACGAGACTATTATGATTAAAAAATATGTATACTGTTATGAATACATTTTAAAAAATGAGATCTCGCCGACGAAAATTATAGCAATAAACTAATATTTTTAATATAATGTCGCTACAAGATTTGTTCTTTGTTTGCTCCTTTAAATATGGACACACTTACAAAAAATCTTGCTTACGCCCCGGATACATATAGCTTTGGAACACTGAAATTTTAGGTTTGGTATAATTAATACTTCAGGTATTGGTATTTCAGGCTTTGGTAAGGCTGGAATATTTGGGGATTCTTGTGTAGGGATCTCAGGGAATGGCGTCTATAGAAAGCGGCTCGTGTAGTTGCACCAGCTAACTGATCATGCATGAAGCATAAGTTGTCCTTATCATTCTTTTGGAGAAGGTTAGAAGGAATTCAATCACTACTAATTGGTATCTTTATTTATGCATCAATGACGATAGATGCATTCGCCATAGTTTTAGCATTACGGCAAACCCGAGTCAATTATATAGCTGATTTGGGCTCTCTAGCCAAAACGAATCGTATTTTGGCTATTACCTTCTCCATTACTATGTTCTCATATGCAGAAATCACCAGTTTGGTTCTACACTAAAAATGTTAGGTCCACTCTGTTTTGTGGCACTTATATATACTAAAAGAGAACATACCATTTTGTGGTACAGGTACCTGAAACATTGTCAGAAGAGGTGCTAGCGAAAATGAGTGCACCTCCAAAGAGTGATGTGCCTATTATAACACCTCAAGAACTTGCTGAAGCTGATGGTTTTGTTTTTGGATTCCCTACAAGGTTCGGAATATTGTCCGCTCAGTTTAAAGCATTCCTTGATGCAACTGGAGGTCTATGGAGAACACAACAACTAGCTGGCAAGCCTGCAGGCATATTCTATAGCACTGGATCCCAAGGCGGTGGACAAGAAACAACACCGTATGATCTTATTTCACATAAATTCATACGACTAAACATGATAAATTGTCGTTCTCTTCCTTGTTATTGTTTTAACCCGAGGTATATGATAGGTTGACTGCTATAACTCAGCTTGTTCATCATGGAATGATATTTGTACCCATCGGATACACATTCGGTGCTGGCATGTTTGAAATGGAAAACGTGAAAGGAGGAAGTCCATATGGAGCTGGAACATTCACTGGTGATGGCTCCAGACAGCCATCTGAGCTTGAATTGCAGCAGGCACATCACCAAGGTAAATACATCGCTGCCATCGCCAAGAAACTCAAGGGTGCACCCTAATTTCTCCTGCAAAGACATTCTTCTAATACATAATTTATCTATGTGATTGTCAAAGTCTACTATTTTTAATTGGGTATGGCATCTGTATGTATCTGATTACTCTGTAATGGAAGAAATTGGTTACTATAAATTAGGAAGGAAAAACTGTGAGGGAAAGAATGGACAAACAGAGACGGTCAAGGATAGGAACTAAACCAAAGTTACATATATCAAAGCTTTATCATATTGTATATATAGAAATGCATAAAACACTCATATATTATAATAACACGACAAACTCGGTACATCCAATTCAAAAACTATTATAAAAGAATTAAAATTTCTACTCCTAGCAGAAAGTATCCAATGCTATCTCAATGACACAACTCGGGTGGCAAATTTCATAGACTGAGATGGAAATCTCAAAACATCAGTTGGGTACTTTCTTATAGAATGAAAGTAGCATATAATTTACTCAAGGAGTAGCGGGTTTGTATGGTGGAGAAAGTGAAGGAAGAGTTGGTTTAGGCAGTTCTGGAATTTCAGGCTTTGGCATTGTTGGAACTTTTAGCTTTGGAAGCTCAGAGACTTTTGGCTTTGGTAGTTCTGGGATTTCAGGCTTTGGGATAGTTGGTACTTCTAGCTTCGGAAGTTCTGGGACTTTTGGCTTTGGTACTTCTGGGATTTCAGGCATTGGCATTTTTGGTACTTCAGGCTTTGGTAGTTTTGGGATTTCATTGTTTGGCATAGTTAGTTCTTCTGGCTTTGGCATTGTTGGGACTTTTTGCTTTGGAAGCTTGGGGGCTTTTGGCTTTGGTAATTCTGGGATTTTAGGCTTCGGCATAGTTGGTACTTCTGGCTTTGGAAGTTCTAGGACCTTTGGCTTTGGTAGTTTTGGAATTTCTGGCTTTGGCACACTCGGTAGCTCGGGCTTCGGTAAAGTTGGAACTTCAGGTTTTTTCATAGCCGGAGGAACCTCAGTCTTTGGCACTGCTGGGATTTCTGACTTTTTCAAGGGAGGAAACTCTAGTTTTGGCATTGGGGGAATCTCAGGCATCTTAGGCTTTGGCAAAGTTGGTAATTGGGGCTTCGGGAAAGTTGGTATCTCAGGCTTTGGTATGGTTGGAAACTCAGGTTTCGGCACAGTTGGGATTTCAGGCTTTGGCAACGCTGGCACTTTGGGGAGTTCTGGTTTAGGTATCTCAGGGAGGGGCGTCCCTAGAAGGTGTCGTGCAGTTGCTCCAGTTATGTTGCCATAAATGAAGAATAAATTGAGAAATGTAAGTAGTGAAAGAGAAGATAAGTGGTAATGTTGAGCCATTTATCTGCAAATCTTAGAAGATTAAAGAATAATGTGTATATATAAGAGTGGATGTGGGATTGGGTTTATATAGGTTTTTAAGAATGCATGCTGCAACAAGGACTTGTAGGATTTTGTTTGTTAGACAGGGACCTGAGTAGTTGAATTTCTCATCAAACTAATTACCTTATACTTCAAAAGTCAATGTAGATGACCTAAATTACATTGTAGTCTGAACCTGTCACAAGCATATATGTTATGCTGGCAAATCTCATAAGAATTAACTAATTTTATTTAATTGAAGAGAGAATAAGTATTCACTTTTTAGCTTTTACCAAATCTTCATTTTGGTGTGTACGTAATAACTCGGTAACACTCACAAAATCTACGAAATGTCAAAATAGAAGGTGATTACTTTAGAGTTTCTTTCAAGCTTTAGAATTAATGTTTTTCTGGTTAACATCCATTAGGTACATACACCATAGGCAGCTTATAATTGATGCGTCCAACTAAGTTCAATATTTTTTACACGTATCACATATTGAATGTAGTAATAATGTATGGATTCATAGAAACCAGTAGCCTAGGTTTCGTATATGTATTAAGAAATACATAAATAACTATATATATGTGACTGTAAATACATTTGTCATTGTATATTAATTTCATACAATATAAAAATTCATAAACTTCTAATTTTAAACTCAGCCTGATCGCGGTTCCATGATAAGTAGAATTTTCTTACTTCTAGTTTTCACTAGTTACACTAATTTCTTTCATTGTTCTAATTAATTAAAAAAATCTGTTAGCTTATCAATTGTTTACCTCTCTAAAACTCTAAAATAACATTTGATTGTTACTGATCAATACACGAAGTTAGATGAATTTGAACAAAGTGGAAAAACTCTAGAGAAATGACCAAAAACTTCAATAGAAAAAAGGTCAAATAATCAGTTTGATGGCTTGAACACCATTGAATTTCAATATTATTTAGTAGTGCCTAGAGGCCCTGACATATCGCGGTCTGAATAAAAATTCAGTCCGCTAAACTACAGGGACAAACAGAGCTAGCATATCTATTCCAGGAATACCTGCTACGTAGATTAACCTTCTTACCGGTATCAGTTTACTTTGATAAAAATATCAGTTCTTTTTTTCTAAAACAGTAATTTTGAACTAGCTTGCTCCCACTTGACTATTCCAGGGATACCTGCTACCTCCCACTTACACAGGCACTGGATAACTCAAGACACCAAGGCATAGGCAGATTGGAAGAGATCACCTAGCTTTTTCCATCTTGGAATTTGAACCTTGGTCTCCAAGATATCTACCAACTTCATTAATCATTAGGCCACACCCTTTGGTGAAATAACACTATCAGTCAAAGTAAATACATAAAAAAGGAAAACAATTGAAACATAGACCATTCACTTGTTTTTTTTTTGAGAATAGTAACTGAAGCTCATTCACTTTAAGAGGTTACCTTATTTAAGTCACAACTACTGACCATACATCTTTATCCAATTGTATCCTTCTTTATACCAATAGAGGAGCTCCAAATCTTCTTTGTGTTGGTCAGCATTTTAATATTAATATTTGTGTATATTAATTTGCTTAAAACTGTGGAGTCAAAGTGTTGCCTTTGCTGTAAATTGTCCGTTGGTGATAATTCTTTTGTCTTAACCGTTGGACATTTATTTGGAGCATTACACCATTTGGAGTAAGTGCTGGTGTTATGACTCTTTTCTTGCAGCATTGGTAGTGGCATCTTGGCCATTACTTCTCCATATTATTTCTCAATTATTTCATTCTTTATTCCTCCATTATACCTTGTAACATATGTAACTCTTAGGCAGGGGCGGAGCCACCTTGTACTAAGGGGGTTCGTCGAACCCCCTTCGGCGGAAAATTATATTATTTATACATGGTTGAAATATTTTTTTGTGTATATATAGTAGATGTCGAACCCCCTTCGGCTACTTTGTGTGTCTATTTCTACAGATTTTGAACCCCCTTATTGAAAATCTTGGCTCCATCGCTGCTCCTAGACCATTTATCTTCACTATTTACTACCCCACTAGCTTCCTATTCATTGTTAGGATGACTTTCTCAACTATCAATAGTGATGGTCTTCATTTGGTTTGGTGCATACAAGAAAAGATAGAGTGGATAAAAGTTAGTCAAAAGAGAGAGTTCTTATTAGTTGAAGGGAGGTGTTCTTTTTGTGGAGCTTTGGACTCAACTCTTGTCTAGAGTTTGTTGAGTTACACTTTATGATTAGACTATTGTATCCTAGAAGGGACAAGTCAAGAAGGACTATTGCTTGACCGGTGAAAAACATTTATTGTAGTGGACTTGAATCTCCTTAAAGAGAACAAAATATCCGCACCTCAGCCTAAAGATTTTTTAATTTCTTCACTTTATTTTCGATTGTAATCCTGTAATTTTGTTATATTGTAATTTTTCACTAACAATTTTAAGGAGACAATTGAAAAAACCGCGGATGTCAAGATGGGAGATCTCAACAAGCCATTTCGGTTCAATGGTAATCATTTCAAGAGATGGAAGGGTAAAGTACTTTTCTACTTAAGTCCTCTCAATGTCTTATGTGTTAAGTGAAGAATCCTAATAAAGTTGACATCACCTCTATGAATGATGATGAAACTATTTCTCATCTAGAAAAAGTGGAAAAGTATGATGGTGATTCCTATAAGTGTCGGTATTATATTCTTAATTGTCTATCTGATAATTTTTATGATTATTATGATAGAACTAATTACTCTAGTGCAAAAAAAATTTGAAAGGCATTGTAGAGTAAGTATGATACCGAAGAGGTTGGAGCAAAAAAATATGTGACTAGTAGATTTTTTCATTTCCAAATGGTGGACAACAAATCAGTGGTAGACCAAGCTCAAGACTTTATAATGATTTTTGGAGAGCTCATGTTCGAGGAGGTCAAAATTGGAGATAACTTTTTTATTTATGGCATAGTAGATAAACTTCCACCTTCTTGGAAGGAACTTTAAAAAACTATGTGCCACAAACAAAAGGGAAACCTCTCTTAAAACGTTGGTAGTGAAAATCCGTATGGAAGAGGAGGCAAGAGGCCAAAATGCACCTTTACAATCAGAAGAGAGTAACATCACAACAAAGGTAAATTTAATTACTTCAAATAATGCTACTCCTGAATCTCACAAAAATACTTCTTTGAAGCCTAAGAAGAAAAAATCCAAGAAAAATAATGGTAAAAATAACCAAGCACAAAATCAACAAGTTCAAGATAAGGGACCGTGTTTTGTTTGTGGCAAGAGTGGGCATATTACTCGATTTTGCAAATTCCGGAAACGTGGTCCTACACCTTAGGCAAATGTTACCGAAGAACCTTTTATGGTGATGATTACCGATATAAACATGGTTGAAAGTGTTGATGGATGATGGACTGATTTTGGTGCAAACTGTTATGACAAAGATTGGTTAAAAATATACTCATTTTGAGGAGCACAAAACCATCATGCTTGGTGATTCACCCACTACTCAAGTGCTTGGAACGGGAGATGTCAAATTGTGCTTTACTTCTGGAAGGGTATTAACTTTGAAAGATGTACTTTATACTCCTTCCATGAGAAAAAAATTGATGTCTAGTTTTCTTCTTAATAAAGTAGGCTTTAAACAGATTATTGAATCTGATCAATATGTAATTGTGAAAAAGGATATTTGTGGGAAAGGGGTATGCTTGTGGTGGGATGTTCAAACTGAATGTTGAAATGAATAAAATTTCTACTTCTGTTTATATGATTTCTTCTACTAATTTTTGGCATGCTCGTTTGTGTCATATTAATGATTGTTATGTTGGAATCATGAGTAGTTTAGGATTAATTTCAATGATTAAAAAGAATTTTGAAAAGCATGATGCTTGTAGTAAAGACAAAATCAATAAGATTCAAGTTGAAAGAAAAACTAATTTATTAGAGTTAGTTCATACTGATATTTGTGAACTTGGAACAATTTTAACTCATGGAGGAAATAGATATTTTATCACTTTCATTGATGATTCTTCTTAGTTTACATATGTTTACTTGATGAAAAATAGAAGTGATGCTTTTGAAAACTTTAATGTTTATCTCCATGAAGTTGAAAATCAGTTCGGAAGAAAAATAAAAAGAATTAGAAGTGATAGAGGCCATGAATATGAGTCAAATGTGTTTAACTCTTTTGTTAGATCATTGAGAATAATTCATGAAACTACTCCTCCTTATTCTCCTTCATCTAATGGTGTAGCGGATAGGAAAAATAGAGCTTTGGTTAAATTGACTAATGTCATGCTTATGAGTCACATGAACCTTTAAATTTATGGGGTGAAACTATTTTGATTGCTTGTTATGTGTTAAATCCCGTGCCTCACAAAAAGTCTAAGTTGACACCTTTTGAATTGTGGAAATGTCACAAGCCAAGTTTGGGATATCTAAGAGTTTGTGATTGTCTAGCCTTTGTGAGACTAATGGATCCCAATATTAATAAGTTGGTTAAGAAAGTTACTACTTGTGCTTTTCTTGGTTATGCTTCAAATAGTACAACCTATAGATTTTTTAATCTCAAAGATAATATTACAATTGAATAAGGTGATGCTATTTTTCATGAACATAAATTTCCATTTGATTATAAAAATAGTGGGGGTCAAAGGATTGAACAAAAATTTTTGTCACTACCTAGTTCTTCTACTTCTACTTTAGAAAATAAAAAAATGAGAATGCTGGCTGAGAAAGGGAAAATGTGGGACATTTCTGTGTGGATCATGGCAAGTTTCCATAAGATGATGAGATTGGAGAATTTGATGGATTTGTGATCATCAGAAGTTGCAACGATGAGCATGATAATGTTAACTTTTATGGATCTTCCAAAAATACATAAATCAAAGACTATCTTTACTAAAATAAATTTGTTAACAATCTTCGAAATTTTACTCAAATCATCCTTTAAGGCCTAAACAATACTTCCTATGTCTTATCCTTAAATTTTAGAATAATAACAATCTTATCAATTTTACACTTATTTGACCTATGTAATGCTATTGATAAAGTTATTATCAAAATCATTTCAATTGTATTAAGCCCTTACCAGACTAGTTTAAAGGTAGTTGTGTTTGTAACAATGTTATTCTTGTTCAAGAAGTTTATTAGATCAATGTTTCCAAAAGGAAGAAGGGGAAGCTGATGCTTAAAATTGATTGACAAAAATCTTTTGATCGAATTGAATAGTCCTTTGTTTATTATACTTTGTGATTCTTTAAATTTTTTCCAAAAAATATTAATCATATAACTAACAGTAACATAGCTATCCATGTCAATGGTACCCAGACAAATTATTTTGCAACATTAAGGGTCATTCACCAAGGATTACTGGTTTAACTTTCCTCTTTCTTGATTCAAATTTCTTCATTTCATTGATGCTTTGTGTTTCTTTTTGCATTGGCGCAGAGCTCTGTTTCTGTGGTGAATAGTTAAGTAGAAGTTGTTTTTGAGAATGATAAACTTGTACACGTTTGGTGGCCACATTCATCTTCATCAACAACGGTGCCTGGATCTTGGCTAATCCCCATAAACATATACATTCTACATAGACCAATTTATTTATTTTTGTAGACTTTTTGAGTCTAATTTTCTCTCGCTAATAGGAGTGAAGGAAAATGATATTTATATACTAATTCTTTGTAAATCTACTCATTAATTACATTTTAAAATAGTTTGAGTAACTTCAAATCCTTTACTGTTGTTAGAATAAGATTATTTACTTGTACCTTACAGCAAGTAGTGTTGTACACTCTCTTGATACACATTAGTGATTATAGGCAATATGTTCATGATTATCTAATGAAGCAGAGTACGCATGAGAAAGGTTTTTTGTATTCTTTCATTGATATAATATGTTGTTTAAATACAAAAAGAATTATGAGGTAAAGGAACTCACAATATCAATAAAACTAATGAATCCTAACAAGTTATTAAAGATGCAGAATTAGAGAATATGGAATAATGAAATCAAGAATATATGATGTAGATATGGAAAATATTCTACCATGATTTCGCTTCTTTAGGCCCCACAAGTTGGGGGGGGGGGTGTGGAACGACCCTAGGGGGGGGGGGGGGGGGGGTGGAACGACCCCTAACTTGTAGAAAATACATTGGGTTTGTGCTTTGGATAAGGATTTCGTAAGCAGGCAAGTATAATGAGAAACTTAATTGGGGTTATGAGAAGTGTGCTCTTGAAAGTAAAATATGTACATAGCATATTAAAGTGCTTAGGAGAGTCGAGTCACTAATTTCCTTAATAAATCTTATCCGTCCCTTAATAAGTCTGCATTACAATCTATGAAAGCCATATTTAATCTTATATTTGACATGCGTAGATTAGTTGAGTCTTACACTACTAGCAAGTCTATGATACGATCTTGGGAGGCACATGATTTTTCTTCGTGAGAGAAAGTGAATTCTTTGTATATGCATGTCCTTCAAATATATTTGAGTTTTGTTTGAGTGTGTGGACTGATTCCTTTTCTGGTTTGTTCGATGAGGGCACATGATTCACAAAATATATCTGAGGTATCTAGTTCTTACGTTGATGTTTTAATGACCCTCTCGGTCATTTTCTTTGTTTTCGATCTTTTCAGCATTAAGAGATTTCTTGTAGCGTGCCCAAGTCATTTATGACTTACTGGGACTGACAGTTTGGTTGTTCGTTTTGATTTTGTTCAAGTTTTCATATTTTGGAGTCTTTGAAACTTGAATGGTTGACTTCAGTCAAAAGCTTGGGAACACAGCCTCAGATGCAATTCTAATGATTTCATCATCTTTGGAAGGTCCATTTTAGGCTAGGGGCATGGTTGGTTCGGGCCCTGAGACTTATTGTGTGAGTTTGTTACATTAGGTATTTTAACTTTGAAAATTAAGCCAAGGGTTGAATTTGGTCAACTTTCTTGGTAAATGTGCTCAGATGAGAATTATGTCAGCGAGGTTAGCTCCAGAATTTTGAGTTTGGCCTAGAACGACCTTTCATGCAGTTCCCTAAGCTTCCGGCCTCATTATGAGCCTTCTTGTGGTTTTAGCTTAAAATGGAACTTCAGTGTGGGAGACCCACTTTTCATCGAAACAACCTCTGATGAAAGTTTCGATTATTTCATTGAGTCTGGAATTCCAAATTCGATGGGGTATCATGTATCATTTTGTGCACGAGGTTTTGAATGAACTTCGGGCACCCTGTCAGACAATTCAGAGTTTAAGCAAACCAGCTAAAGTGCTAATATCTAGGGAAGGCTTTTAGCGATCAGATATCAGACTTTTAGTGACCGATTTCGGGTATTTATATCCAAGAATTTCAACTTTCGGCCCTCATTTTCAAAAGGAGATTTCTTCCTTATCCGATCTCTCATTTGAGTGATTCAAAGTCCTATGTGATTGTTATGAGCGTGGATACTTGAGTTTGTGATTAGAAGTTGTGAGGAACCTTCATTTGAGGTGAATTTGAGCTCGAAGCTGCTGCCTTTGCTTGGTTTTCTTGTTAGTAGTGCATGTTGTTGTTGTGGTTGTTTTCAAGCCTCAGATAGTATTCAATTTTGGAACACAAGTTCGAGGGGTAGCTTAGGACATTTTGATAGTCAATTTTGGATTCCTGGTGCAGGTCCCACATTCCTATTTTGACTCAATTTTGGGTCCATTTACAATTGTTATGATTTTAGTGTCAAAACATTTGTAGTGACATTATATTATCGATAATTTGAAAGTTTGGTGGGGTTGTGAGGCATTTCGGATGCGAATAACTCATGTGTGGTGAATTCAAAGTGCTCATGTTCGGCTTTGAGGGTAGGCTTCAGTCAACTTTCTTGATTAAGCTTCTTAGATAATGCCTAGTATAGATTTTATGTCGGATGGTATTTGCCGGGCATTTGTCTTTCCTATTATTTCTTGATTATGTAGGAGCTTTGGAATTATTGTGGGTGTTGGGATCCTTATTATAGATTGTGGCTTCACTCGTGAAGTGGATGATCTTGCTTTTCCTTATTTGGAATTATTTGTGGTTGCCTTAGACTAGGCTGGACATTAGATGCTTTATGTTGTGTTTTATCGCCTCGTAGTTATAGTTTGACCCCATTATGGATTGTTTTGGATTGTTCTCCTTGCATTGATTCTTGTGACCTTGGTGGCTCGTCATAGCTGTGGGTTGGTCCTATATGTGCTCAGTGTGGGACTAGAGCAATGTGATTGGGGTAGGGTGTCGTCCATGGATTTTTCTCCCTCTTCTATTGATTGGAAATCTCTTCTCGATCCATTTGCTTGTTGATTAGCGGTGGACATGTTGTATCCTTATTGAGCTTATGATTATATTGTTAGGTCTGAGGCCGTGTGTGAGACCAGTTAGATCCTAGGTTAGTACTCTCTGCTTTAGTAGTGTGGTTTCATTGGTTGTATAATTATTTGATTTTGAGTTCCTTGTTTGAATGCTGGTGATGGCATGCATTGCATTGCATTGTTTGCTCATTCTCACAGATTTTATGGTATGATCCCAGCCCATGCATTTGCATATTTATCGTTCATGACGAGATACTGTTTTCTTAGTTTCTATTCTAAACACGTTTTAATGGGAGTGGTACCACCTGTTTCACTTGACTTACTGATTTTTGAGATTAAGTAGTGTCAGGGATGTGCTTCTTTCCTACTTGAGATATTAGAGGCATCTGGGTTGTGCTCAGTTTTCACTTGACTACTTGGCGTGTCGATACCCTTTTCTTGCTTGTTTTTGTTTTTACTTAAGCCCCTGGTCATTCTTTCTAGCTGGGCAACTTATGTCCTTCAGAGTGGACTAGCTAGCTGGGCACCCTTGATACTGGAGATCCTCTTCGGAGTCGACACGCTCCCGGGTCACTCTTCCTAGCAGGGCGACTTACGTCCCTAGGAGTGAACTGACTGGCTGGGTGGCCTAGATTGATTTGTCTCTTTTACTAGATGGGTTAGGAGTTGACTTGTAACACCTCAGATTCGAGAAGGGTTAGAAAGGGGTCCAACGGGCAACTCACAATCCCAAAAGTGGACCATGAAACCCTCAACAGAACCCCAAACGGGCCGTGTAGGCGACCACGGTCTGTTAATGGGCTCGTGGTAGGTTCCTAGAACTTGTCTGGGCAAGCTTCACCTTGACGGTCGCCTACACGGCCCGTGGTGAGGTTGATAGGCCATCAAAGGGGTCGTCAAGTGGGTCACACAGTAGGGGTTTCACCCCTAGATACTGGTCAAGGACCCCAGATGGCTAAACGGCCCGTGATACCCTAGATGGACCGTGAATCCATCCGTGAAGGGGTATAGTGAAGAGTGTCATACAGAACTCCTTCATGACCCGCTAGATGGGTCATGGTAGCCTAGCTAGACGGGCCGTGAAGGCCTCCGTGAACCCAGTCCGTCAGCTTTTAAGTCAGGGGCTTTTGGGTCTTTTCTCAATTGTTTTAACTCAATACTACGTCATTGTACGTTCTACCTAAAGCCCAATATAAAGGGTTTTTACCCCTAAAATCACCCAATTCAATTGATTCTCTCAATTTCCCAAAAGAAGAACAAGTTCATCCTCCCCAAATATTTCTCTCTCTAAGGAAGAAGAAGAATTCAAGTTAGGGTTTCAAGATCAAGTCTCCAATCCTCCATCGCTTGTGGGATTTGAACTCCAAGGTATGAAAGTTTTCATATATGGAGCTTTTTCCTCCATAGAGTTCCTAAATTCTCTAATTTACTAAGCTAGAAATCCCCAATTGAAGTTAGGATTTTCTTCTATGTCATGGGTTCCTTCCAATGTTGATTCAATTGATTGTTTTATAAACTATTATGCATGAATTGAGATAATTTTATGATTTTAATATGAATCCCCATGAACCCATGCATACCCCATGTTTTTTTAAGCTAAGATGATATAATGTGGGTTTTGAACTATGAAAGATGAGTTAATGAAGATATGCATGTTCTTTATGAAAGTGTTGAAAATGATTTAAGATTGCTTTGAGAGTGGAGCATAAATGTTATTGTTATTGTTGTTGTTGTGAAAGGATTTATCACATACTACTCAATACATGCATGTGAAAGGGTTTTCTCATAAAAGGATTCTTAGAGTTGAAAGGTTTTCTCAACTAACTTCGAATCAAGTTTTAAGAGCTATTCTAAAGAAACCTAGCTTGGATTGGCTATTTGATGTGCCTTTCATGAAAGATAAATCAAGTAAAGAATTATGACTATTACGTGGGATTTATGCTTAGCACCGAGAGGATATTGAGATGGAAGCTCTCACGTAGATAGAGTCTGGGTTTCTAGTAGCAATCTCCTTATCCCATATCTATGTGCCATCATAGTATGATTGTCTTAGATAGACAATGATTGTATTAGAGAGGCAATGATTGACTTAGATAGACATTAGCTAGTGGATCCACGTAAGCTAGAAGTTAGGGTTCTCTCTTTGGCAAGTAAGGACACCCTTTTTCGGTGTGGGGTAGACACCATATTCCATGTTATAGCTCACATCGTCTCGATGTCAGTTAAGGCTAATTCCCACACTAATGATGAACTAAGGTTACTTCAAGAAGTATCTCACTAGTGTTCAAAGATGAGTTTTACTTGCATTTGACCATGATTACTATGACGTTTTCTAACCTCTTTCTTATGGTTTTAACTTGGTCTTTGCATGACATGAAAGGTCCTTTTTAGCATGATTTTTATAAATCTATGCATTGCTACCATACTTGGTACATTATTGTACTAACACATACTCTTGCCTATATTCTTTCTCAAATGTAGGGTCTAAAGGTCTGATTCTGCATTCCCATTGCTAGAAGTCACTTTGGTTATATTGAGTAGTGGTGAATCCTCATGTTCTGGGGATTGAACCTTTTATTGCTTTCAGTCTTTATTTTCAAATGTTGTATGTGATGCCAGGGTTACGTCCGGATCACTCTTGATGTAATAGATGGCTTTTGAGTCTATGTAGACTTCCGCTTCATTTTTACAAACTCTTTATGATATGAATTGTCTTTTAAAATCTCTTGATTTTCTATTATCTTGTTTATGCATACTAAGTGGCTTGTTTAGGGCCTCTCGGGGTCCTATATGCCATGTTACGCCTAGGGTATACTTTGGGTCGTGACATGACTGGAGTCTTATGGTTATGATTTCGAATGGTCACAGATGGTTTTGTTGCTCACTGTTCATTCATATGCATTACCTGATAACCAGTATACTTGTTTTTTGTTAGTAACCTTCGGTTTATAGGGACCGGCTGGGTTATGTTTGTTGTTTGTACCTTCCGGGCTTATGGGGTCCGGTTAGGTTATTGTTTGGCTATATTCTATTCTCTTCTATTATTTTATTGTTACCTAGTAGGTTTTGACTTTAGAATTGTAGTTGTGGGTCCTCCTGACACTGGGTAGTTGACTTGGTATCTTAGTTGCTTGCGATTAGGTTGTTGGCTTGTGATCCAGGTACGTTCTTGACTCGACTTCTTACCCCTTGTTTCCTGTATCTATTCTTTCTTTCCTGTCTACTTTAGTATATCCTATTTAGTTACTTTTGATATGCTTTCCTTATTACGTTCTTACGTTCTTTCTTTTATTTGTTCATTATGAAATTTTTCTCTATTATCAAATAATATTATGAGTAGTGAGTTTGATGGGCCCTTTTGTAGAATTAATGAATTCGTTTTATGTTTTTCTATAATTGAATCGTTCTTATTATATTTATATGTTTAATATAACTACACATTGATTGTAGTAAATTAATTGAAGGGCTCCTGATTAACGATGTCGTTCTATTTTGTTGTTCATGAGGAGACTATTAGGTTTTAGTTGAGAACATCACTTCGAGAGTTAAGATATTAATGATTGAAATTTTAAAGTGAAGATTAAAGGTAACAAAGCTTTGACACAATCTAAGTGAATAGATTAATTGGTTAGCTAATAAGGTTCATTCAACTGAAAGTATTGGAAAATTACTATACTTGCTCGAAAGATATTTGTGGTAAGAAAAGATCCATGTTCGAGAAAGATTATTGATTTACCCTTTTTGTTCCTACTGATCAAATTAAATTTAATCAATTCGAAATTTACCCTCTAGATCCTGACTTCTACTTATCAAACTAAATACTTGAGAAAGCTAAGTATCACTAAAACTAAAATTCAAATTTTACCCTCTTGACTCCTACTCATCAAATATAATTAAATAAAATTCCAGATTTACTCTCTAAGCTCCTACTCATCAAATTAATGCTTCGAAAATACAAGAAATTCAATTTTTTTCCTCTAAGTTCCTACTCATCAAAGTAAATTAAATAAAATTTTAATCCTACTCTCTTAGCTCCTACTCATTAAATGCTTTAAAAATATCACAAGGACTAAAATTTAAAATTTATCTTTTTTGACTCCTATTCATCTAATTAAATCAAATAAAATGTTATGAACAATGAGAGAAACTACTAATCCTCCTGGACCCTACTCATCAAGACATAATGTATTATCAAAATCTAGAGAATTCTCATATACATACAAATTTCTTCATTCTCCCTTTTTCTCCAATCCTCTTTCATTTCCATTCTCAAACAAACAAGTTATCAACTTCACTGTAAGTTTATTCATCAAATCTCTATTTTTTTTGTAAAGAAATAAAAGTCTAAGTTCTTATTTGTTTTGATCAATCTAAGAGTGATCTTTTTATGTTTTTATTTGATTGTGGGGTTCTTTTATCAGATGGTTTGAGGTTTGGTTTATGTATAAAGTTTTGATCTTTTAGGTGAACAATACATCGTTTTTCATTCTAGACTAGTCATGGACTACAACAAAGAAGAGACCATCATTGCTGAAGAGATGATGGGAAATAGAAAGAAGACATCAATAGAATCTAGTGAAAATTGTGAAGTAAGTGCTTATCTAGGCAGATTTTCAGTGGCTCAATGAGAAAAACCAACCAAGATCTACGCGGCATAGACAACATGTAAATTATCTAAGTGATGAAGAAGAAGATGCTTCTTAGCGATTTAAGGGGGTTGGTTACCTCTCTCCTACTACGGAGTCTGAGGTGCAACATTTGTCCTCGTAAGAGAGCTTGCAAAACACAAAGCATGAAACTGAGACTGCAAAAGGAAGTGGTGATCTTCCTTCAGATATAGGACTTTCTACTATGAGTGACTCGAAAACTAATCGTAGGAGTGATTAAAAGTTCACTCCAACATATTCAAACGTTTTTGACTCAGTCAAAGCAGAATGCCCTACATCTGAAGGAAGATCAACACTTCCTTTTGCAGTCTCAGCTTCATGCTCTGTGTTCTGCAAGCTCACTTCAGAGGACAAATGTTGCACCTCAGACTCCATAGTAAAAGAGTGAAATCCAAACCCCGTTAATCGCTCAGAAACATCTTCTTCTTCATCACTTAGATAATTGACACGCTGTCTACGCTGCTGATTTTCCTCAATGAGACTTAAAATTTTGCCCAGGGAGATCAGCACTTGTTTCACAATTTTCACTATATTTTATTAATGTCTTCTTTATGTTTCCCGTCATCTTTTCAGCAATGATGGTCTCTTCTTTGTTGTAGTCCATGACTAGCCTAGAATGAAAGATGATGTATTATTCACCATAAAAATCAAAACATTATTCAGAAATTAAACCCCCACACCATCAGATAAAAGAACCCCACAAACAAACAAAAACATAATTGTAACGACCGGGTTCCGTCATTATAGAGAAGCCAACGGGGGAAAATTTGAGGCCAAAAAACTTTTTTCGTAGTATTTGGATTTTTCCAACCTTGTCCAGATCTAGACGAAATCAGAGTCTTTAAGATGTAGGGAAATCTGGTAACAATCGAGAGATTTATTTATAATTTTGGTTACATGAGTGGTTAGATAACTCGTTAAGGAATCCGTACGACTTTACAGAATTGAATTCGGACGAGTAGAACTCTCGGAATTAACCTTAGCGTGAAGGGTATTTTCTGAGAGTTGTGGGTTAGAGGTGTGTTGTGAAATGGGGATTTTGAAATTATTAAAATAGCTCACTGTTTTGTGCAAGCCGCTTAGGCGGTGGTTTTGGTTGCTCTGGTGGGGCCGCTGTCGCAGAGTGAGGGTCGATGTGGCGGGTCAGACGCCACTTAAGGAACGAACCCCAGGCGACTCTTGACAGTTTTTCACCATTCTTGAGGCTAAAGGTAAGTTTTTCACTCCCCGAATCCATTTTTTGATCCGTAGAACGTAATAGAATGGGTATTATAGATGGGGGAGGATTTTGATCTAGATTTTATGGTGGAAACAACCCTATTTTGGGTGCTTGAGATCATGGGTATGATCTAGGGTTCATAGAATTGTTAGCAATTCAGGTAATTAGTGATTGCTTATTGATTCCAGTATTGTATTGATTGTTTGTAGACCAAGAACAAGCGGAACGAATCCATAAAGGGAAGGATCAAGTTTCTTAGGGTTTCAAGCTTATTTTGAGGTAGGGGTGGAGGTCGTGGAAGAGTAGCGTCTGCTGGGAATGGAGCTCCTATTGAGAATGCTCTTGTGAATAAGAACCCTCATGCGCAGTATGAAGAGATTGAAGAGGAGAATGGTGATATTGAGAATGTTGAGGATGTGGGACAAGAGGAAGAGGTGCAGGCTGAGACTACCGATATTCCCCCCATAGACCCAGTGTTAGATCTATAGATCATGTCATTCTTGAAGGGGTTGGTCGGTCCTAGATTGCTTTCTTCTGCTCAAGCAATTCAAGCTCCTACTAATCCTCCTGTTGCTAGCACTGCGCCTAAGGTGGGTGGGACTGGAGGTAATGATGCTTTCTTCCGTCCTTTGTTGGGTTCTTTTATGACTGGTAATGAGCATGAAATGTTGACTAAGTTTTTGAAGCTAAAGCCTCCTGTGTTTCTTGGTTTTGAGAATGAGGATGCTTATGAGTTCATCTTAGATTGCTATGAGAGGCTTCATAAGTTGGGAATTGTCAATCAGCATACGGTTGAGTTTATATCTTTTCAACTTCAAGGTGAGGCTAAGCAGTGGTGGAGAGCTTATATGGAATGCAGATCTTCTACTTTACCTCCACTTACTTGGACCCAATTTCATGCTCTGTTTCTAGAAAAGTATGTGCCTAGGACTTTGAGAGATCGTAAGAAAGATGAATTTATATCTTTGGAACAAGGTGGTATGTATGTGGTTGCTTATGAGGCCAAGTTCCATGTGTTGTCTAGATATGCTAATCAATTGGTGACTACTGAGGAGGAGAGGATCCAATTATTTATTAGGGGACTAAATTCTGAGTTACAAGTACTATCTGTTCATATGACTTCTGCAGGGAGGAGTTTTAATGAGGTAAAAGACTACGTTAAGAAAGTGAAAGGGGTGAGGCGAGACGGTCAAGCTAAGACATGGGCAAAAAGGGACAAGAACTCGGGTAACTTTCAAGGTTCTTATTCCAATGGGTCCGGAAGGCCAACGCTTGCAGCCAAGCCAATTCAGTCTGCTATGCCCACCTCTACAGGTAATTACTCGGGAACTCCACCTTATAATTCGATTCAAGATAGCCAAGGAGTCTCCCCTTCAGCGGGCAGCAAACCATCTTTTGATTGTACATGTTACAACTGTGGTGAACCTGGGCATATGAGGAGAGATTGTCCCTACCCATATATGTTAGATTTTGTGCAGCAGCAGTCTAGAGCAGTGGTACCCGCGATGAATGTTAATAATGGTCGAGGGCATCCACAAAGTGGGCGAGGAGGTAATCAGCGATGCCGTGAAGGTAGAGGAAATGGTAATGCAAGTAGGGGTAACATGCAATCAGGCAGGGAAGTAGCTCGTCAAGATGATAAGGCTCAGTGTTATGCCTTTCCGGGAAA
>NW_006239097.1:384964-413041 GCF_000226075.1 Solanum tuberosum | reverse complement strand
TTAGAGTGGGAAGGGGTGTACAAGCCTAAGCAAGCTAAGATCATATCCTCCATTCAGGGCTAGGAAATTGGTAGAGCAGGGTTGTTTAGCTTATTTGGCTCATATTTGGGATGTTGAGGTTGAGTCTCCCTCTATTGAGTCTATTCTTGTGGTGTCAGAATTTAGAGAAGTGTTTCCTACTGATTTGCCTGGTATGCCTCCAGATTTTGATGTTTATCGTGACCAATGACACTAACCTACGGTACAAGTGTCTATGATCGTCGATAATATAGTAACCCAACTAAAGGTTGGGGTCGTGTCCCAAGGGAGTGGTTTTGAGAATTGGGGGCTGATGATAATTGGTGTGGATATCAATTTCTCCTTCAACATTAAATGCTGCCATACAAGCGTCATCAAAGTAGAATTTCACTTCCTTCTCTAACAGTTTGCATAGAGGTTGTGCTAATCTTTGAGAAATCCTTAATGAATCTCCGGTAGAAACCTGCATGGCCCAAGAAGCTGCAAATCCCCTTTACTGAGATCAATGGTAGTAGTTTCTCAATAACCTCAATTTTTGCTTTGTCAACTTCTAGCCCTTGTTGCAACACTTTATGCCCAAGAACAATGCCTTCTTTCACCATGAAATGGCATTTCTCTCAATTTAGGACTAGATTAGTTTCCACACACCTTTGGAGCACTCGCTCTAAATGTGTCAAGCATTCTTCAAATGTGTCCCCCACGACTGAGAAATCATCTATGAAGACTTCCAGAGAGTTTTCAACCATATCCGCAAAGATGGACAACATTCATCGTTGAAAAGTTACCGGTGCATTACAAAGTCCGAATGGCATCCTTTTGAATGCAAAGGTCCCATAAGGGCATGTGAAAGTGGTTTTCTCTTGATCTTCTGGTGCGATAGATATCTAGTTGTATCCGGAGTATCCATCCAAAAAATAATACCACCCTCTCTCTGATAACTTGTCAAGCATCTGGTCCATGAAGGGCATTGGAAAATGGTCTTTTTCAGTCCATGAATTTAGCTTTTGATAATCCATGCACACCCTCCATCCCATTACAGGTCTAGTCAGCACAAGCTCTTCTTTAGCATTTGGGACCACTGTTATGCCACCCTTTTTTGGTACGCATTGCACTGGGCTGACCCATTTGCTATCTGAAATTGGATAGATTACTCTTGCATCAAGCCACTTGTTGATCTCCTTTTTTACTACCTCTTGCATCGGGGGGTTCAACCTTCACTGATGCTCCACACTGGGTTTGCATTCACTGTCCAGCCGAATCTTATGGGTGCAAATATCGGGCGGGATGCCCACAATATCAGCTATCGTCCATCCGATCACTTTTATGTGCTTCTATAGTACTTCAACAAGCACTTTTACCTGCCTTTCACTCAGATTTGCTGCAATAATCACTGGCAGAGTGTTGTTAGTTCCCAAGAAAGCATACTTGAGATGGGATGGGAGTACTTTCAGTTCTAGAGTTGGCGGCTCTTCAATTGATGGCTTTGCAGGTGAGCTGTATCGGTTTTTTAGGTCGATATCCAACTTAATTGGATTTCATGCATATGCTCCTAACCCTGTTAGGGCTGCGATCATTTCATCATATTCCTGAATTTTCGATTCGTCATGATTTGCAAGTATTGACTCAAGAGGCTCATTCTTGCGCAGCAGATGGCTCACACTTGCCACTACCTCATCTATAACATCTTCAGTAGACACTACATGGATATCACTTGGTTCTTTCATGGATTTGCAGATGTTGAAAGTTACCTCATCGTCATTCACACGGAATTTCAACTTGCCATTTTCAACATCCACTAATGCTCTGCCGGTTGCTAAGAATGGCCTTCCCAAAATAATGGGGTCCTCAACATCAACGTCACAGTCTAATATCACAAAGTCAGCTGGAAATATGAACCGATCTACTTTGACCAAGATATCATACAGGATTCCAACAGGATGTTTGATCGATCGATCTGCTATGAGAAGTCTCATTGTAGTTGCCTTTGGTTCTCCCAATCCAAGTTGCTTGTATATGGCGTATGGCATCAGGTTGATGCTTGCTCCTAGGTCACATAAAGCCTTGGCAAATTGGAGCATTCTAATAGTACACGGGATGGTGAAAGCACCAGTGTCTTTTCTTTTAGTGATTAACTCTTTTGTCATGATCGCACTGCAACTATGAGGCATTTCAATCGTTTCATAATCCAAGATCCTCTTCTTGGTGACTAGCTCTTTCATGAATTTAGCATACCCTGACATCTCTAGCAATGCTTCCACCAAAAGAAGGTTGATGGACAACTTCTTGAACACAGACACGAATTTTTTAAACTTCTCATCTTCATTCTTCTTTTTCAAACGCTGGGGAAAAGGTGGAGGTATTTTGGGTAAGGGTTGTATTATTTTTGGAGTTTCATTGTGCTGATTCATTCCTTCTTGTGCTTTCTTGCCGAGCTTTTGATGATCAGTAATTTCTGCTTCTTCCCCACCCTGATTTTCCTCACGTTCTTCTCATTCATTACCTATCACTACCTTCCCGCTACGGGTAATTACAGCTCTCCTTCCTCATTTTCCTTTGGCATCTTGGTTGTTAGTTGGGCCGATAGGAGATTCAATTGACCTTCCAGCATCTTGATGGCATTAACATGAGAGTTCACCTTACTATTTAGCGAAGAAAAATCATCTCTCATTCCCTTTAGCAAATCATCAGAGCCTTCAACTTTCTCTAGAATTCGTGTCAGTAGATCATTCACCCTAGGGCTGCTGTCACTCCCCCATGATGTCGAGCTGTCACTCAATTGAGTTTGGTATTCTTCATGATCGTTATGCTCAATCCACTCTTGGAAATATTGCCTAGGTCCTTCACCTATAGGGTGGTTCCAACCTTGATTTCCAACCCGCGGTTGATAGTGCGGGTGGAAACCCTCCTTATTCCTTTTGTGGTTCCAACCTTGATTCCCTCCTGATTTCAAGTTATCGGAAAAAGAACCCCCCTCTGCGCGAAACACTTCACAGTTTCCTTCCATGTGCTCTTGTAAATCTTCCATTTGAGATAACATCTTTTTGATGTTTTCATCCTTCTCTTTCTCTTTATCGAGTTGCGCTTGCGTCAGCTTGAAACACAGAGGGGAAACGTGATCTTCTTTGGTGTACCAAGCTTGATTTACTCTCACCATACCATCTAGAAGAAATGAGGCCACCTCAAAGGGCTGTAGCATTATGTCGCCTTGAACCAATTAATCAGCTATCTCTTTGTTGACTAAATCAAGACTTCGGTAAAAATATTGGAGTAGCAACTCACTTGGCAGCCCATGTGTTGGGCATTTTTGCAGAGACCTTTTATATCTAATCCACGACTCAACTTCATCATTTTTTACAGCGAAAAGAATCTATTGTGGAAAGTTATGACTAATTATTTCCATGATGTGATAAAACTTTTGGGAACCTCAGACAACCACGTAGTGGCTGCTCCTGTCAATGACAATGGGAATAAGCGAAGCCTGATGGCTTCTTACAACCAATTTTTGAATGTCAACGGAGCACATACATCCAAGAAGCTTTGGATATGTTCATGTGAGTCTTCATGATCCAATCCTCCGTATAGTCCCCTTGAATGTATGAGATAGAGTGTTGTGCAAGTGACTTCAAAATTTCCGTTTCCGCCACCCTGCGGCAAGCGATTTGCACCTATCTCACCCAATGGAGCGGGATCCTAAACACTATTAACATCGGCAATGTCATCTCAGTGCAAGTCAATATTCAATGGGTTGTTTGCATGGCAACTGTCCCCACGTCTTCACTCTTAATTTCTATTTTCAACACACAAGCAAAGCAAAGCTAAAAATTAAGTTAGTAAAGTTGAAACTAAGAAAAACAGAAATTCTTGCCAATGATCCTTGGGATTACATACAATCAAAAACTCAAAGAAAAACAAAATTAAGAGTTAGATAAGTAAACTACTATGAATAAGAACAACAATTCTATTAAAGTAAAAATTCTCAAATAACACCATTCCCCGGCAACGGCGCCATTTTGATGCTTATCGTGACCAACGACACTATCCTACGGTATGAGTGTCTACAATCATCGATAATATAGTAACCCAACCAAGGGTTGGGGTCGTGTCCCAAGGGAGCGGTTTTGAGAATTGATAGAAAAATAAAATTACATTCTAACTAGTCGTAGCTAAAGATATTAAACAACAAAACATAGTAAATTAAAGGGGGTGACACGAAAGTGTCAAATATCAAATGGAGTTTTTGTCATAAATAGTAAAACACCAAAATAAACAAGAAAATCAAGTATGGGGAAGGTTCTTGGGATGTGACCGCAATACAAGTTGAGATAAATCGTTGGGTACATGCTTTCAATAGGAAATTTGCAAGACAATAGTGACTAGGCTAAGCTTTAAATGGAAATAAGTTCCCTCTCGGGCAACTTACCCCGTTTCAAAATGTGTTCCTCTCGGACACCTATTTGCCGCATGAAGACCAACCTACGCCTTACCCCACTCACTCTCTCGAGCTGAGTGTTAGGATATGGGACTAGGGCTCACCCTCTCGGGTTGAACCTCATGTCGACCCACTCCTTAGGCCATCAGTCTAGTGGTTTTGGTTTCGCGACCTCCCTCTCGGGCAAGCCGAAAACACATGGGTGGCTTTGTATTTGCAACTACAAACCCTCTAGATTAAACCACAAAAACTAGGTTAAATCACCATTAAAATACATCTAACCTATCAACAAGCAAGACCCAACAAGAATATCAACCCATATTTGCCTAAATCACACCCCAAGAATGGGAGTTTTTAGCCACACATCAAGAAATAAGAATTATACCTAACATGATAAAGAAATCAATTGGGTATAAGAAATTAAACCTTGAATTAAGCTATGGAAGAAGAATAAAGAAGACCCACTTCCAACTTAGGGAAGATGAACTCCTTTCTTCAAGTCTCCACAAAATCGTCTCCAAAATTGAGAGAAAAATACTATAGACTAATAATAATTTTTACTCTAAAATGTTCCACCCTAAAACTACAACTCTAACTAGTATTTATAGTTTTCACAGATTGTGCTGCGGAGGATCGTTCGGCGACATTAGTCGAGATCACCGATGAACTCGGCGATCCGCCCTTTAATCAGCTCTTCGCCTTCAGTGTCTTGCCTTCATCATCGTCATATTCTGGATCATTGGGTGATACAATACTGCTTCGCGGAACTAATCGACGACATGCCGACTGCTCTTTTTCTCGCCTTTCGATCCACTTCCTTCAAGGCTTCCCGTACTCGAACAAAGGGCGGTGCATGTCAATTCAGCGACTTGCCAAGTTGGACTCAGCGATCCATAGACTTTCATTACTTGTTCTTTTCAGCCCCTTTTTCTCCATTTTGCGCCTAAGTGTCCATGCTTCCAGTAAAACTTCAAATACCTAAAACTTAAGCATTTTAATCAGGTATTGAGATAAAACAAGCATTCGCGAACACTATTTCTATTAAAATAAAGCCCTAAATGAGTCCAATTTGTGGAATCATCACTTCCTCATAACCCTGAACTTCGGATTCATCATAATTAGCAAGCACAGATTCAAGGGGCTCATTCTTGCACATTAAATGACTCACACTTGCCACTGCCTTATTTATCACATCCTCAGTAGTCACCACATGGATATTACTTGCTTGCTTCATGGACTTACAGATATTGAAGGTCACATCATCATCATTCACATGGAACTTCAATTTCCCGCTTTCAACATCCACTAATGCTCTCCCAGTAGCTAAGAATGACCTTCCCAAAATAATGGGAATTTTAGCATCGATCTCATAGTCTAGAATCACAAAATCAGTCAAAAAGATGAACCGATCCACTTTTACCAATATGTCATAGAGTATTCTGACTGGACGCTTGATTGATCGATCAGCCATGATGAGTCTCATTGTGGTTGCCTTTGGTTCACCCAAACCAAGTTACATGTATATTGCATAGGGCATCAAGTTGATACTTGCTCCTAAATCGCACAATGCTTTGGCAAATTGGAGCATGTTAATTGTGCACAGGATTGTGAATGCTACAAGATCTTCTCTCTTAGTGATTGAATCATTTGTCATAATTGCACTGCAACTATGGGGCACCTCAATCGTTTCATATTCCAAGCTCATTCTCTTTGTAACCAGTTCTTTCATGAATCTGGTGTATCCCGGCATTTCCAACAATGCTTTTACCAGAGGAAGGTTAATTGATAAGCTCCTCAATACTAACAAAAAAAATTTGAACTTCTCATCTTCATTCTTCTTTTTCAAACGTTGGGGAATGGTGGAGGTATCTTGGGTAAAGGATGCATGATTTTTGGAACTTGAACTTGTTGATCTGCTTCCTCCTGTGGTTCTTTAGTAAGGCTTTGTTGAATAGGCAAATCTTGTTCCGTCACACCTTGACTCTCTTCATGTTTTTGAAGATCCTCATCTTCTATCATATCCCCTATTGCCACCTTATCGCTACGGATAACCACAACCAACTCTCTTTCAATATAGTCCATGGGTGTTTTGGATGTTAATTGAGTTGATAGCAGACTCAATTTACCTTCCAGCATTTTGATGGCATCAACATTAATTAATTACAAAAGAAAATGTCTATGAAACCAGTAGATTCTAGGTACGGGTTCAAGTAATTTCGAAGGAAATGTGTTAGGCATACTTCGAAATCCAATTGTGTGCCCCGACTAGATTCTTTTTTTTTTCAAATTGAGGAAGAGATAATAATAATGTACAAGTATAATAAGCATGTGATATACGCATGTCATAAAATAAAATAATAATATAAGAAACGGCCTAAGGTTTGCCTAAAGCCAATAATTTACGATAATGAATCAAAAAATATTGTTCGAACTTCATTCGAATAGTTTCAATGGGAAGCAATTCCGGTTCTTGTAAAGACACTTAGTAAAAGTGTTAGTAATGGATTAATATGAATAAAATAAATGAAAGAAATAATAATTTAAAAATAAAACCCCTCTTATTAATATGGGAGACCTTGGAAATCGACGATAATTTCTTCATCGGTCAATTTTAACTTGTAATGTAAGAAAAAATACAAATGCACACATGTTGAAATAATGAAAAATGCACGGTGGCAACCATATCTAAAAGACAAAATGACAATTTATATGTTAAAATAATAAATAAAACAAAAGCACTGTGACAATATATCAACAATGATGTTCTGAGTTTGAAATAAAATTCAAAATAAAGTTAATCAAATATATGAAATGAATCAACTAATAATAAAAGAAATCTAAACAAAGAAAGAGAGGTATAATTTGCCAATAATTATAAAAAAATGTGAACAAAACAACATGAAAAACTACGGTCATTACTAAAGCATTATTTAATCAGCAAAAACAAAAATAACAATAATTTAATATGCAGCATATTAGCAATAACAGTAACTTAATAACTAAAAAAAATCAATAAACAATGAAATCAATGCAAACCCCAAAACAATTATAAGTGGAAATACATTTAGGTAGAATTAACAACAATAAAGAAGACTGAAAAAATAAACCTAGATAGATATAAAAATACAAAATTAAAAGGATTACCGAAGTGTTGCTTTTTCGAGCAGATCTGAAAGTGAAAGGCTTGTAGGAGTTGCTGGTTTATTCTTTTGGATCTGGCAGCGTGCTCCAATAGTCGGAGTTGTGGGTCCTATTCGCCATTAATGGCTTTGTTGTGCGAGCTCAGAGGTCGCTGCTTGCCGGAGCTAAAGGCTCACTGGTTCACTGGAAAAAAGAAAAAAATGAAGGGAGGGTTTTGGGTTGTTTGGTGACTGAAAATGGCAGCAAGTTTGGGGTTTGTTTGTTTAGGTGGTTGATTGGTTGAGCGGTGGTTGTTTGGCGATGGAGAAGATGGGTTGTTTGGTTGTTTTCTGGTTGTTTCAATGGCGTGAGGGAGGTGGTTTGGGGATTTTTTATGGTGGTTTCGGCTTGTTGTCACCGGAAAAAAAATGGGGGTTTTGGGTGGCGACTGTTCTTTTAAAATAGGATAGAAAAATATTTTAGGGTTTTTCTCCTCTTGAAAATGTCCCACCACCCACTTTATTTTTTGACCTAATAAAAACTTAAATAGACAATTGTTATACAATGGGCCCAAATCGTGGGCTCAAGACTGTGGCCCAAAATTGTGGGTTAATAAAATATGTGTATACCATTCTAATTCGTATTTAAAGGTATTTTTAGATTGTCCTAAAAACACCAAAATGAATATTAATAAAAGTAACAAATAAAATGAATATTAACTAGTGTAACGAATGAAATGAATGACATGTAAGAAATGCAATTTAACAAAAAATAATGATATAATCAAACTGAAAAAACATATGAACATATTCAACCGACTGTGAAAAAACTAATTTAATCAAAATTAACTAATAAAAAATCTAAAATTTTGAGAAATAAGGATAAGTATCGATAAACTTATTTCAAATTATATGAAAAATATATTTTGAACTATTGAATGAATAAAACTTAAAAGTTAAGAATTTTGAAAATGTTAGGCCAAAATTGGGTGTCAACAACTATCCCTTTCACTGGATTTGATTGATGAAAGAAGTCATGGACAAAGAAAAATGAAAATCCAATTTTGACCGAACACATGACCTTCATATAAAAGTGTGGTTTGAATGTGATGGAAGTCGCTCAATTTTCTTTCAAAAGGTTCCACGTTGTGCTGCATCCTTGTTGATGTAGTCCACACCTGTGGCTTAATTGAGATGCATCCTTTTGGATGTTCTCGAAAAAAAGAAGATAAAATTCTTTAGTAGAGCATAAATTAAAGAAAAGGGTAGCATCTCTTTCGATACTTTCTAGTATCTTCTTTGCATGTTTTTGTGGATACGCTATTATCTTTGTCATTCGAAGTCGTTCTTGCTTCAAAATCCATGCATGTTGGCAACCTTCATTTGATTGTTAAAGTATGTGTGAGTTTATTAAAAAGACAAACATATTCATTGACATGATATAAGTGTGGTGACAAAATGATTGTCAGTCTATTTGATAGGAAAAATGTGAATTCATTAATAGGATATTTGGCAAAATAAAAACATGTCAGTCAATAGGAGAATCCATCGGTAGGATATTTTGCAATATAACTCTCTGTCCATTGGTATGACACGTGAGAAGGATCTATCAGGCAGAATAAATGCATGTCCATCAGTGAGACATTTGAGATTTCTTCATGACCCAAACCGACGTGATTGGTACCCACACTAATCCTCTGGTTGGAGAACCATTACTACAACCCAACTAAACAATACGAACCAAAAGACATAAATTTAAAGATGTGGAAAAGGTTTAAATAATCAATTTAAAAGCTGAGTTCCCATACACTCAGTAAGTTATCAAAAACAAACACACACATGCGGAAACTCAACCCCTAGAACCTGAAAGTTATTGTACAAAAACTTCTAACTAAACGGTCTAAGGGGATGCAATCCCCAAAGCAACTAAACATAATGTAAAGAGTCTGAAAGGTCTAAATCCGAAGGAAATGGACTAAATTCCTAGATGAATCCATGGTAGCCTAAAGGAACTGGCTCACCCTTGAACATGACAAGTCAGTGATCTCCTAGCTAAGGTCTCTCAACAGCCTCCTGAAGATGCCCTATACTCAACAAAGAAAGAGCAAGTGCAGTACTGGTACACAAAACAATGGTGTACTGGTAGAATCACGTGGCTATTCCAGTAAGTGAGACATACACAAGTAACTACAACATAGTAAACTACACTTAGACAGAAAAAAATAACAATCTACCATTCATGCACAATATATCAGTTTCACAATATCAATCTCAAATGCAACAATCAATGATGGTTCTCTCATGGAACCCACACTCAAACTGTTAGTGTGTTAGAACGTGACACCCGATTCAATAGGTGTTGGAACGTGACACCCAATCCAATATGTGTCGGAACGTGACACCCGATCCATTCAGCCACAACCACAACCACAATCAACACCACAATGAATGATTTACACACTTGTATTGTACGATCGGGTAACATGTTCATTGCATGCTACGAAATCCCAAATAGTCATTTCATTAGATTCATTTAATCTTTCCCTATTCACCTACATGCATGAATACAATGAAGCAATTAGCAGAATATATAACACATACATGAATTCAAACCATCAACTACCTCGAAACCAAGCCTGAACAGTCTTAAGGAACTTGAGCTTTCCCTTTCCGGAGTCTCCCAACTTGTTCTTGGCCTAAAACAAGTAATTAATGCAAAGGATCAATATTAGTGGCCTAGTTTCCCCGGATTATATCCAAATACCAACCCTTGGAAAAATCCATGATCCTAACACCCAACTAGGGACTTTTCCACCATTAAATTCAAGCCAAAACCCTCCACCAAGGATAAATAGCAAGGATTCTAAGTTCTGTGAATCAATATACAAATTAGGGGAGTAATTGACTTACCTTCAGAGTGAGAATTAGTGAAAAATAAGAAGAAATAGCCCTAGTTCTTTCTTTTTCTCTCCAAGAATGAAGTTTACAGAAAATAACATTTTTGGGACTTTTTAAATTTTTACTCATGGTTGGCCCGCCACAGTGGGAATAATCCCGTTGTGGCAGGTTGCAGAGAGACAGAGACTCAGAATTTGTGTTCCAAGTCCCCATTTCACAACACATCCTTAAACCTTGATGTTCTAAAACCACCCTTTCAAGCTAAGATCAATTACGGGAGTTCTACCCGCCCGAATTCGATTCCGTAAAGCCGTACATGATCCTTATCATCTTGGATATCCACTAAAATGATCAAATTCATAATCAAAGGATCTGAGTGGATTGTTAGAAAATTGAGGCAGTACAACACTGGCCCAAACCCACCTCTCCAACATATATCAGATGTTTCTTGAGTTTGACCGGTTATTACAGAATATTTGTTGAATGATTTTCATCCATAGCTTCCCCATTGACCAAGTTGACTCAGAAGAAGGTCAAATTTCAGTAGTCAGATGAGTGTGAGAAAAGCTTCTCATAACTTAAGACTAAGTTGACTATAAATCCTATCTTGACTTTACCAGATGGTTCAGATGGTTATGTGATTTATTGTGATGTATCCAGGGTTGGCCTAAGTTGTGTGGTGATGCAGTGAGGTAAGGTTATAGCTTACGCTTCTAGACAACTTATAGTCCATGAGCTGAACTACTCGACTCATGACCTCGAGCTTGCAGTCGTAGTATTTGTTTTATTAAAAAAATATTATTAGACTGGTTTAGAGTCGCCACTTAATTTTTAAGAAAAATCAAGAAAACTATTATTTTCAAAAGACTAAAACAGAAATCTAATGAAAACTTAAAAGGGGTTCGGAGTTCTTATTAGCATTTCAGGAAGGGTTTGAAAGCACCCGAAATGCCCGCTAATACGCGGTTATCCGACAATTAATTATTTGGCTAAAATAATTTTACTTGAATTGCAAAGTGAACTACTTTATAGTTGAGACTATTTTGATAGAAAAATAATGAAATATTATCTAAGTGAAATATTTTGTAAGCTTATTTATTTATTTATTTATTTTTAAGTCAAGTAGAAGATGAATAATTTAGTTAAGTAATTAATTCGAAATGGGTGTCTTTTGGGGATTTGAAGTTTTGAAACCTTAATATTAATTTTTAACAAATAAGCACATAATATCAGTCAAGTAAATATGGAGAGAAAATTTAGGCCCAAGTCTGGATCTGTCCGCCTGGACCAACACTTGGGCCTGATTTTCATTTTGGGACCAAAGACCCAATATTTAGTACCTGTCCTAAACTAATCTTTGAAATTTTCTTTTCTTTTGGCCTTTGGCCCAATCCTTGCCTCCTTGTACCTGTCTTAATAACTAACAAATAATAATAATTTCAATAAAATGGGCTTAGGCCCAAAAATAACAAAATAAAAATTCTTTCGTGTGAAAGTGGGCCTTTGGCCCAATCTTTCATTTCTCTTCTGCTTCGAATTCTTTCAACTCTGACACCTGTTCATCGATTTTTGGAATTGGCTGACTCGAATAAAGGATTTTGGGGGGGGCCTCCATGGCCCCCTTGAAAATGCAAAGATACCGTCCATGAGGACTCGGACAGATTTTACATGCATAAACAAACGAAAAGGCACATAAGTATATATCGTAGGTTAGAAACAATGTAACAGGGCAATAGCGTAGCACTCTTTGTTGATGCCAACTCATTATCACGTGACTAGTCTATTCAAATAAATCATATGAAACAGACTAATTTCAAGTAATAAACACTTTGAAGCCAGGTCATAAAATCGCTTTAACAAGATTAAATTTATAGCATTTATTAAATAATACCACATTAGTTCCTAATTCCTATGATAAATGAATAAGGACCAATTATTCCTACATGACAGAAAGGAAGAACCAACAGCCAAAGCATATAAAAAATAATAAATAAATAAAATAGAAAAGAAAGAAAGAAAAAATAAAATAAAAAAATCACCACTCTTGCATCTTCAGCATGACGTAGCCATGAACATGGAGTGAAATAAAGGCTTCAATGTAAATGACTTGAGAATTAATGTAAAGAGGCATTAGTTTAGAGCCATTGAATTTCAACAATAAGGTTTAACAAAGCTGTACCAAAATACTATCAAACCAACAGGGAGCTAGACAGACTACCATGGTCGAACTAATCCATGAAGAACCGGAAAAAAAAAACTTATATCATTTAGTGGTATTCCAGATTATCAAACAAGGTACGATGGCTAAATCAATAGAAATGCATGAATAAATTATCCTAAGAACACACCGCTATCTTAAGCCAAAACGAAATGCGTTCGCATGATGCTATACCAAGTTAAGATTGTGAAGAAAACACCTTAACATAGAAAAGAAGAACAACTACAATATTGAACAAAAAATTTCAGCCTTTTTTATTAATGAATAAAACCAGAACAAGTCTAACTATACTTAAAAGCAAAAGAACAATCGGATTCCTGGCTCCATTTTCGAAAGCGAAGTATTTGCAAATGTGCCAAAGGCGAAACTCAATGCACTATAAGACAATCACGAGGCAAAAAAAAAATAGAGTGACAAAGGGAGTTGTTGCATCTAATGAACGATAGATGCAACAACATTCCACCTCCATATGCTTTTTTAAAATTTATGCCTAACACCCACGAAACAACAACACACACAAGAACCTGCCTTATGCTTCAAACGACTAAGACGTACTCAACTCCAACCCAACCACTCGGCAACAATACGAGAGGTGAACCGAAGAGAGAAAGTCATTCGAGAAAGGAAGAAAATGAACCAGCAGACAGCTTCAAATCACAAAAAAAAAACATCAACCGAGGAGTTGAGATTGAAAGAAGTTTACCTTTCCGGAGACGGCGAACTGAAGACAGACGAGCTGATCGAGATTCCACCACAAAAATTGGGCCCGAGCGATGATTCAAGGAATCTGGGTAAAAAAAAAATTGAACCCAAAACTGAAACTATTGTCCCTCTATTTTCGAGGTGTATTATGTATTCAAAATATTTCTCCTCAAACTCCCCTTAGTATTTTGCCTAATAAAAATCCAACTCTTTTCCTATCCCCTTTTTTATTTTATTTTCAGAATCCTCCTCCCCCCCTTACAGTGAACAACCAGAGAGTATATATAGCAGGGAAATTAGGGCAAAAATAGGGGGGAAAAGGAACGAAAATTCGGGTCCAAAGCCCATCCGAAAATTTCAAAACCTAAAAACTTCTTTCACTATTTTGGAGGAGACATACTTTTCTCAAATTTTCTCCCCATTCCGAAAGAGGAAATGGGAGAAACGCGTGCCTGCTGCGACTGTACGAGTTGAGAGAGAGCGGAGAAGAAGACAAGAAATCGTAGAGTACCGTTGTATCGTATACCATGCATGAAGTCGCCGTCTATTTGCCGTTTGGAACTTGACGCTGTTGCTTTTCACGCTTGGAATGTTCTGGTTTCTTTTGCGTTAGCAGTGGAGAAGAAAAAGAAATATGGTGGGGTCGGTTTGGTCGAGGATGATGGGCTAGGTCGGAATGGAGAGTGGACTGCTGTTGGAGAACAAGGAGGGAGTTGTTGATGTTAATGCAGCTGTTGGACATTGGGATAAAAGCCCAAAAAAAATGGTCTTATTATGGGTTGCAAAAAAGGACTAGATTTGGCTAAAATTCAAATAGGGCAAATTAGCATAATTAATTTATGAGCTTTTCAATTTTAATGAGATAAAATAGTGAACTTAATTATAAACTAATCGATTTTCACATGAACTAATCAATTCCAAAATTAAAACTACGACTCGAACTAAAACTAAATTAATGAAATATTTACTTTAACAAAGCAAAAAATCTTTTGATGTGTTTTTCCAACATTTATAAAATATATTAATTACGTATACAATTATATTCGAAATATTATAAAAACCGATTGAAGTTACTTAAAATAACTTGAAACTATTTTGAATTTTATAAAACTAATTATTCTAAACCATTTGGAAATTAAGAAGCTCAAAACTAATTATTATTGGGGAGGGTCAAAATTGGGTGTCAACAGTATTTGCCCTAAAGATTTGGAGACACTACTTGTATGGTGTTCATGTTGATGTGTTCATAGATCATAAGAGCCTCTAGTATGTATTCACCTAGAAAGAGTTGAATCTTCATCAGAGGAGATTGCTGGAATTCCTCAAAGACTATGACATGAATGTGTTTTACCATCCGGGTAAGGCTAATATAGTGGATGATGCTCTCAGAAGGCTGTCTATGGGTAGTGTAGCATATGTTGAGGAAGAACAGAAAGAGCTAGCCAAAGATGTTCACCGCTTGCTCACTTAGGAGTTTGCCTTACAGATGCATCAAATGGTGGTGTGATAGTTTAGAATGGATCAGAATCTTCATTGGTAGCGGAGGTTAAGGAAAAATAGGATAGTGATCCTATATTACTTCAGTTGAAAGGTTTTGTTCATCAGCAGAAAGTTGAGGTTTTCTCCCAAGGGGGAGATGGTGTGTCTCGTTACCAGGGTCACTTATGTGTTCCTAATGTGGGTGAGTTGAGGCAGCATATCCTTACTGAAAGCTCATAACTCTAGGTATCCCATTCATCCAGGTCCCACTAAGATGTACCGTGATCTACGGGAAGTCTTTTGGTGGAACGACGTGAATATGGACGTAGCAGACTTTGTGGCTAAGTGTCCTAACTGTCACCATATTAAGGTAGAACATCAGAAACCAAAAGGTATGACTCACGAGATTAACATTCCTACGTGGAAGTGGGACGTGATAAATATGGACTTTATTATGATTTTACCTCGTATTCGCAGACAACATGACTCCATTTGGGTGATAGTGGATAGATTTACTAAGTCCGCTCACTTCTTGGTTGTCTAGACTACAGATTCAGTGGAGGACTACGCCAAACTCTACATCAATGAGATAGTCAGGTTGCATGGGATTCCCTTGTCTATCATCTCATATAGATGTCCTCAATTTACCTCTCATTTCTGGATATCGTTTCAAAAAGGTCATGGTACTCAAGTAAATCTCAGTACTACATTTCATCCACAAACAGATGGTCAGGCAAAACATACCATTCAGACCTTAGAGGACATGTTGGGAGATTGTGTGATCAATTTCAAGGGTATTTGGGATGATCACCTACCTCTCATAGAATTTGCTTATAATAATAGCTTTCATTCTTGTATTCAGATGGCCCCGTATGAGGCATTATATGGGCATAGATGCAGGTCCCCGATTGGTTGGTTTGAAGTAGGTGAAGCAGCCTTGATTGAGCCATATTCGGTTCATGAGACTATGGAGAAAGTTTAGCTCATTAGAGATAGACTAAATATAGCTCAGAGTCGTCAAAAGTCATATGCAGATGAGAGAAGAAGGGACTTAGAGTTCGAAATTGATGATTGGGTTTTCCTAAAGGTATCACCTATGAAGGGGGTGATGAGCTTTGGCAAGAAAGGGAAGCTCAGTCCAAGATTGTAGGATCTTACAGAATCCTGGAAAGGGTTGGTAATATGGCTTATGAGTTAGAGTAGCCAGCAGAACTAGCAGCGGTTCATCCAGTCTTTTACATTTCCTTGTTGAAGAAGTTTGTGGGCGGTTGATAAATTCGAGATTTGGTCTCATTTAGGGCTTTGTTTATAATTATTTAGTGTCCTCAAATGCTTATTTTGTGCTAATAACTAATGTAAAATCCTTGATTTCTAGTTATTTGGATTGAGAAACAAAGCAAGGACACTAATTTGCAAAAAGGAACGAAGTGAGCTGAAAGAAGGAAGAAAAGAGAGCCTAGTGATCACCAAATCCATTTGGTGAGTCGCCGAGTGGCCATTTGACCACCTTAAGCTCTAGTGTGTCAAGCCCTGAAGGAGAAAATCAAGTTGGCGAGAGAAATGAGCAGTCGGCGGATCGTCAAGTGATTCCGCGATGCAGAGTTAGATTGCCTAAAGTTACAGACCTGGAGGATGCTGAAGGCCAAGGCAAAAAGGCGATGGAATTGACCAAAGGGCGGATCGCCAAGTTTATTGGCGAGCCCGACTTACTACATCGAATGGCCCTTCGTAGTATATTTTTGGCGACTATAAATATGTTTTTGAACATTTAGTTTAGCATCTTAGATCTTTTAATCTTTCTTTTATCATACTTTCATATTTGAACTCTGAGTATTGAGGCAAGTTTTTCCTTAACTTTGAAGAATTAAAGTTTTTCACTTTTGAGAAATTAGAAGTGGGTCTTTGAGATTCTTCAATTTGGACCTTTGTAAAGACGAAATCAATCTTATCCAATTGTTAAAAACTCAATTTGGTAACAATTTTTATCTTTTTATGATGTCTAGCTAAAACACCAATTCTTGGGGTGTGATTATGTGATTATGGGCTAATTTAATTTATGGGTATTGCTAATTGTTTATTTAAATGCTGTTTAGAAGTTATTTCAATCAATAATTGTGATTTAAATTAAATAATTGTAGTTGTAAATGCAGCTCTACCTTCATGTTTTTGGCTTGCTCAAGAGAGATGTTTTGAAACCAAGATTATTAGTTGATGGTCTGTGGGTATTGGGTTGTCATGGGTTCAACTCGAGAGAGTGAATCCTAAACCCTTTTACACATATTCAACTTGAGAGAGTGAATGGACTAAGGCGTAGGTTGTTCTTAGTTTGCATGATTGTCGATGTTCGAGAGAAATTGACTTGATTCGGAGTAAATTGTTCGAGAGAAAGTTTACCTCCTCTATAGTCTAGCTTATTCAGCTATTTCCTAACAATTGCAATTACCCATTTGTCTACATTACCTATAATCGAATCACATCCCAAGAACCCGTCTCATTATTGTTATTCCATATTATTTGTTGCTGCTGTAGTTAATAATTAAAACCAAAAGCCCCAATTATTTGACATTCGTGTCAACCCCTGATTTGAATTATGTTTTTATTCGATAATGTCTATTCCTATGACTGATTTGAGCATATTCGTACTTTCCTATTGAATCTTAAACGCGTACCACTCCCTGTGGGATTTGACCCCAACTCATTTAGTTGGGTTAATACTGACTAACGATCGTTGACACTTAGAAATGGATGAAGTGTCTTTGAAACGTTATTAATCATCGATCCAACATCGATAGTACTAATAGAGAGTGTGGCTGTGAAGGATAGTCTGACTTATGAAAAAGTGCCATTCAAGATTATTGACAGGTTCGTAGATTGAGAAATAAGAAAGTCGCTTCAGTAAAGGTTTTGTGGAGGAGCCAGTCAGTAGAGGGAGCTACTTGGGAAGAAGAAGCAGCCATGATGGCCAAGTACCCTAATCTCTTTCCTTTCGATTTCGTTTCAGCTTGAGGTAAAAGTTCCTCTACAATTTCTCAGTTTACTCTTGTGTAATTCAGTGTCAGTATCTTGTTCCTTCAGTTATCCTTAAATTCCAGCCTCTTTGCATGTTTATGGAACTCAGCTCAGTCATATATCAATTTCTAGTACTTAGTGGTAGGGATTGTAGCTCCTTCCCTCCATACTCAGCTCACCTCATATTAAAAATATGAAAATTTTAGGTTTTTAGAAAGTCTAGTGCCAACACTGATGACACCATGCACTGGTCGTAGATGGGACGACGGTCCGTAGGTGGGCATCATGGATGATGAGTTAAGTTCTCTAACAATGTAAAGTCCAGTAGCTTATGACGACTGATAACGACGGTCTGTCGATGGACCCATGGTCTGTAGGTGGGGTCCTGTAGTTGGGTTCCAACATTTAAGAGTCTTTGATCCCTCCCACGGCCGACTAGTACGGTCCGTGGTTGGACCTACGGACCGTAGTCTGGCCGTTGGTGAGGGTCAGCATTAATTTGAAAAGAAAGGACTTTTGGGTTAACTTCAAAGGTCATATCTTTTAGTAGAAAATGAATTAGGTGGATCATAACCCATCAAATTAAAGATAATTGAATCCTCTTTCCAATGCCACCAACTTTGCTAAAATCCAAGCTCGAAGTAAAAAGTTATGCTCATTTTAGTGAAGCCTTGTCGGGTAGAGCATGAACCACTACCCAGTCAACTGTTAGTAGTTCAAACGACGGCTCGTCAATCTTGTAGTAGATGGCATTTCGTCAGTTTTAAGTCAGGGTCGTTATGGTCTTTTCCCCTATGCATTGGATACTTAAACTACGTTGTTTGATGCTTAAACTATGTCGTTTTACTCAATCTAAGCCTAATAACCTAGTCTGACATACACAAAACCCTCATTCTCCAAAAATCATCTAACTTAGAGCGAAAAGAAGTGAAAGAGGCGACCAACTCTTCCAAGAACAGGCAGAAGCATTCTTCGAAGTTCAGTCTCGAAATCCAAAGGATATCTCCGTAGATTTCGTCACCAGGTATGTGGGATTTCACTAGTGGGTTCCTTTCATCCACTAGGTCCCTGTAATTCAGTTAGTTCCTTGATTCCACATAACTTGTTTAGACCTAGGGTTTGTAAAATCTTGGGAATTTTTTGTGATTTCAGTGGCTATAGAATCCATAGTCTCAATAACATATTTTCTTGGAAACGTTGCTTAATTCCTTGTATAAAACTTAGAATCCTAGTTTGTGCAAATTCTCTTAGTTCATGAATTATACTTGCTAGGCCAGTTAAATAAAAAAGCATGCTCCAAATTTCGAATGTCACATTCTCAGTATACAAATGTTGCATTTTCAGTTGGCATGTCAGTATTTTGAGCTATTCAATATTTAGTGCATTTTAGCTTCATATGTATTCGATTGAGAGTAGACTTAGCACCTAGTTGGACTAGGGTTCAGCATACCCTCATAGTCCCAGAACTACGTGCCCACGTAGTATTATAAGTCCCCTCTGTTGGGCATCAGTTTATTGATCACGCCACAATCATGTCTTTATACCCCTGACAAGGTATATTGGGTCCTTTCGATGGGGTATATACATCGGACTCCACCTTTAGCTCACGTGGTTTATGTCGGTTAACAGCAGCTCCCATAATTAGACTCTCATTGCACTGACCAGGTTTTCAGCATTTATATCAGTATATAGTTCATCATGTTATCTTCATGATTAGTACTTGGTCACTACATTAAGTTTAGTTTTTTTCAGTTCTATCTGAGTATCTATATCTATGCTCAGATTACATCATTGCTCAGTTGTGTATTGTTAAACTTATATATTTTTTATTCAGCTTAATATCCATATCCTGCATGCTCAGTACATTCCAAGTATTGACACATACTTTGCGCTACATCATTTCATGATGTAGGTTCAGGTAATCAGCATCCAGATCACGCTTAGATCGATTCTCGATCCGCATTTAGCAGCTTTAGTGGTGAGTCCTTGTCACGACCCGATTTCTCGAGTCATGATGACACCTACTATACCCTACCAGTAGGTAAACCAACCCATAACCCAAAACATCAAGCAATGAGCGAAAGGGCAGAAACTAGCGAAAACAACAATCTAAACAAGATTAACAAGGCGGAAGCAACCCAAAATAAATATATACAAAAATCCCTCCCAGAACCTGGAAGTCACTAGTACAGAGCTATCTAATAAAGAGTACAAGTCCCAAAAGTGGACCACAACAGAGCGTGTCTCAAAGGCAACAAGAATAGCTAAAACCAAAAGAAGGAGACATAACAAACCCAAAACGTCAAGTGCTCGCCCTCGTCTCCGAATCACAGCTGCAAAAGAAGGCTGGAACTAATCACCGCTGGTAAGTGGTACTGGGACCTGACATTACGAAATAGATGCAGAGCGTAGCATGAGTACCAACACAACAGGTACTCAGTAGGCATCATAGGCTGACTGAGCAAAAAGGGGTAAAAACAATAAGAAAGGATAGAATCTAGACCCAGAGAGGTCAAAGTGGATATGCTCCCAGCCCAAAGTAACTAAGATAATCCATCAGACCCCACCCAGCCAGCAGTGCACTCCCAGCCCAGCTAGAAAGAGTGACCCTAGGGGGCACCCAACCAAACAGTCCGCTCCCAGCCCAGCTAGAAAGAGGGACCCGTGAGTGAGGTAGATATCGCGAGTCGTCCTACCATGCAGTCAGCTCCCAGCCCAGCTAGAAAAAGCGACCCGGGGACACCCATCCAGCAGCACACTCCCAGCCCAGCTAGAAAGAGAGGCCCGGGGGCGATCGCCGATATCACCGAGTCTACCCAGCCAGCGATACGTTCCCAGCCCAGCTAGAAAGAATGACCCCGGGGGTGATGGTATCTCCAATAGGATTCATTCTAACAACAACCACCGTGGAACGCCGTCCACTCTAAGATATCACATAAAAGGCTCCAAGCCTATACTATCTCAATCCCACGCCCCTAGTGATGCACCAAACCTTCGAGAATGCGTCGAAACCGCAGAATGAGAGAGAGAAGATACAGAAGTACAGCAAGCAACGATAACGCCTAATCTAAGGCTCAAACTATCAGACTCAAGTCTGCTATTCCAGTCTACAAGGAGCTAAGTCATCCGAACGACGTCAGCAGAAAGTCAAGGCTATCCAGCCCACACGGGTCATAAGTCTAATGCAATGCTAGTCTAACCTAGACTAAGGACATCATGCTTACGGTTAAGGATGAACAAGGCATACAATACATAGCATACAAGCATACAATAACATTTAGCACATAAGCATGCAACTCTACTAAACTGGTTAACATGATACTATACCCGAAATATGACCAATCGATCCTAACATGAGGTATCTAATCAAAGTAAGGTAGTAAACTCGTACCCACCCCCAATTCACTCCAATCGACATGTTTTTACACAATTAAGCTCAATCTAAAAGAAAGGAAGTTGTAGCCTACCTTAAGGCCGATCGCGCGCTCTCCAAATCACTTTACCGAAGCTTTCCCTATTCGAACGACCTCGAAACGCTGCCCCGCTATCAAAAATAGAGTCACAACGTTATTACGGTCGTTTAGACACCAAAATCACAACAAACGAAGACGGGTCAATTTTGGAGTCAAAACAAGAATCGTGGGACCCACACCGAACTGCCTGAATTTGACTCCGTCAAGAGACCCTAAACGGCACCCCAAACTTGTGTTCCAAGATGGAACACAATTCGAGGCTCAAAACATAGCAAAACCAACAAGCAAGAAACCACACTTTAATCAACTAAAAGAAAACCTACAGCAGCAGTCTAAACTCGGAATAAACGAGAATCGAAAGGTGCCCAGCACTCTTTGAACACTCTACGATGAAGTCTCAACAATTCTCAACACGTGGGACTTCGAATCACCAAAAACCGAGCTAAAATGAAAGAGATATGACCAAAACAAGAATGCCAAAAACAAAGGCTCGAAAAAGGAACTGCAGTCAGGTTAATTGCAAAATTACCTCGAACTACATGCACCCAACAACTTCCGAGCACTCTACAGCGAAGCCACCGAAAATACGAAGCTCCCGCACTTTGAATCGCCTAATTCGGATAAAAGATAAGAAAGTTATGAGAGTTTGAAGGTATGGAAAAATGTTGCTGATTTTCTGCATTTATAGCAGATTTTCTGTAATATTTCCAAAACTTAAAAACTTCGACGGGGTGCTCCGAACTCGTTCGGAACCCCGTGCACGCAAACGAGATATGCAACCATACCAAATTCGATATTCCTAACTCAATGGCACAATCAAAATTTCCATCAAAGGTCATCTCGATAAAAAGTGGGTCCTACTTCCAAAAGTCATTTTAAGACAAAAACCATAAAAGGGCTCGGAAAGATATCGAAAACCTCGGGATACAAAAGAAGAGTCAATCTAGACCAACCTCTACATTCCGGAGCTAACCGCGCTGACGGAATTCTCATCCGAGCGAGTTTACTCAGAATGTTGACCAAAGTCAAACTTAGGCTTAATCTTAAAGTTAAAACGTCTAATCGCACCGACTCACACTGAAAATTTCGGGAGTCATGTCGACCATGCTACTAGCCTAAAATGACCCTTTCGGAGCTGATGGAATCGTCAGAATTGGATTCCGATGTCATATTCTTGAACTTTTGATCGAAAATGATCTTTCAACGTTCATAAGCTCCGAAACACAAAAACTCGCACCAAGACCAAACAAACGACCAGGTGACCGAACTGTCAGTCCCAGCAAGTCATAAATGACTTGAGGTCTCTACAGGAACGCTCTAAACGACACACAGAAGGCAAAACACAGAAATGACCAAGAGGGTCATTACAGTCCTCATATTCAGAGGACAATAAACATGCTTTCATTTTAGTCATTATTTTTAGTTTCAGTTTTGTTAGAGTTAGCTGGGGGTCATGTCCCAGCCAGGGGTGGACCCACGTGTATCACCGTGGGTGCTCGAGCACCCATCACTTTCGACTCGAGATCTATATATACATACAAGTTATTCAATAAAATAGATAAAAATAAACTCTGAGCACCCAGAGACACCAAAATGGCTTGGGTGCTCTGGTTAGCGAAGCAACCGAAATAGTTCTCTTCGCTTTGACGTCCCATGATCGATTCTGGCTGCAATCATATATTTATTTATTCGCATGTTGCTTTTATTTTACTCTTTCTTTATTGCTTCACCCACTTTCTCTTTTTATTTTCTCTCTCCACTTATTCTTTAATCGTTTTCCTTTTTTTTATTATTATTAATTATTAATGTTCGTCTATAATTTAAAAAAAAAACAAGCAAATATTAAACTACTTCCTACCCGTTGAAGGGCAAGACTCTTGTGGGATGGGATGTGCTCAGCCGCCTCCAACTCTTTCTGTGGGTTAGACATTTCAAATTAATGGAATTGTTGAGACATTTTTCATATTTCAAATTAATGGAATTGTTTAATCTTCAAGACTATTTTTAGAATATTCTTCCTTTTTTACCTTTCATTTGGATTTTCTATGTGATAAGTTCAAGAAATTTTAATTGTTTTGAATTATTTTCTATGTGATGAGTTCTAGATATTTTTGAATTATTTAGTATATGAATTAGTTATTATGATTAATGTTTAGTTATTTTGAAGATTAATAAGAGTAAAAATAGAAAGTGTTGTTTAATTTATGTCCTAATTTTCTTTCTTAAAGGGCGTGAAACACCCTCAACAATTCAATTATTTTGAAATGTAGGGAGTATCATGACAAAAAAAATCAAACTATTCTCTCTGTCTAAATTTACTTGTCAAATATTTTCTAATTTGATTTCTCTTTTTATTTGTTATGACAAATCAAGAAAGGACAATTTATTTATTTTCTATTAGACACTCACTTTATTAACATTGACTTAATGTCTTTGAAAAATGTAATGAGTAAATATATTTGAGATTTCACCAAATTAATAAGGATAAAATAATAAATTCACTATATTAATCAATATTTTCTTAATAAATGTATTAAATTAAAATTTGGTAAGTAAAAGAAGGGCGGAAAGAGTACCTGTTTTCCCACAACAGAACAAAGGAAGTAACTTTTCATTTTTTTTTCCTTCTGTTTCATTTTAGTACTCTGAAATGGAAGTTTAATTTAATATAATTTAAATTCTTTATTTGAAATATTTTATGTTACTCATTTTGTGTAAATAATTTATAAAGACTTAATCTATGTGCAATCAAGGATTAATTAAATAATCTTACCCTGGATTTTGATTATATAGTAATGCTACGTTCATATCGAGTACGCTTGTGAATTTTAATATATTTTTTTATCATATAACTTGTAAAATTTCTTAGCCGAAGCCCGAAAGTTTAAAATAATTTTACACTTATGTTTTCTGAATGCAGTAACTTTATGTTAAGGATGATACATCATTTTAACAATCTACGTATATTTTACCTTTGGATCTCATTCATGAGATTATATATGGATATGCTATTATTATGGTAGAGCACCCACGAGATCAAAATCCTAGATCCACCACTGGTCCCAGCAACTCAACTCAGATAGAGGCTTTTCAGACATATTAGTAGATTCAACTTTAGTTGTTAAATGATATTTTCAGTTACCACTAAACTCATGTTATGTTTTATTATGATTATTCAGACTAGTTGAACTTGTTCCTCTTCAGATATTTATTGATTTAGTTTCTGCTTAGTTCATGTTTACTTAGATATATTCAATAATTTCATGATATGCCAGATTCAGGGTTAACATGGGGTCACTCGTGATCGTAGATCCCGTGTTACGTCAAGGGGGTAGCCTCGGGGCGTGACAGAGTACATAAAAAAATAAAAGATATTGGAATAAATCTCTATTCCATCAAACCAAACATAGAAATAGTCGCCATATCTAAATAGGAGCAATTTGATTCGCTAAATTTCTAACTATAAAAACATACAATAATTGAAAAACCTTCATTGTTTTGATTATATTATTTATAATTATAAGATCTTATAAGAAAAATATTAGGTTCATCTAAATACAATAATACATAGGCTTCGCTCCTGTTTATGGAAAAAGTAGAGTGGTATTCCCCTACGTGAATGAAAATTGTTTGTATGTGATATTAATGGAAACTGCTATACTAAGTGTATAGTTTGTAATGTAGAGTATGTAATTGGTATTTAAATAGGTTTGCATGTAATGTTAATGGAAACTGCTTCACTAACTTATTCATTAAGTGTATAAATTTCATATATAAATTGATAACAAATGATGAACTAAACTTAATCAATTTGAATATGATTTTATACACTTGGAGGAAGGGTTAGCAGTCTTTTTTAGAATAGAATCCAAACATTTTACCAACATAAAAAAATTTGCATATTTTAATACCTGATGGATCTAGTAGTATAATTCACAAATTATGTCTTATATGTAATGTGAATGAAAATTGCTTTACAAAAGATATATTATACAACAGTGTATAATTGGTATTTTTTGAGCATGTTAAATTAATTTTATTAGTGCACAATTTATTTATTTTCTTTATTTTTTGTGATGTTTAAATAATTTTTTTATTTTAATAATTTACTAATCCTAATACTCCAAATAAATTGTTTAATATCATAAGAGAGTACATTTTATACTATTTTTCCTTATAATTAGATATTAATATATAGTCATACATTATTTTCTTTAAAATTAAGGTGTAGAATTAAACTTATCTTCCAATCTCAAATTGAATTTCAAATTCCCCGTATGTGAATCTTTTTATTTAAATAATCAAAGTAAGCCATTGTTATTCAACAAAACTCAATAATTCTACTTTTCTTTGACGAAGTACTATGTAGTTAATGTTAATTAATATAATCGTTATATTAAATTAGGGATAATTTTAGAGATCTTCCTTCAGGTTTTATTCTATAACAGTCATCTTATTTGTAGTTTATGATATTACACATACCTCCTTTATTTTGAATTTTTTGTAACTATTATTTAAACTTATTTAAAATAAATAAATCAACTATAACCTGATAAATTTGTCCATCTTTATATTATTTTCTTCATATTAGTGCATATTACTAAAAACATGACTTATTTAACAAAAGCACATATATATACATATATGAAAGAATGGTCTTACATTGTACGGTATGATACACATGGATAGAATCGTCTTCTACCGCTACACAAACACCCATGCTCATTCGAGATTTGAAGAAGTTTTGGCCTGTTAAAAAATGCTCGCAACATTTTAGACATTGGGTACAAAATAATAATTTGAAATTAAGAACAAAATTCATTACAATATCCAATTTAGTGATTTAAATAATAATTAAATATTTACATAAAAGACATAAATAACATATTGTCATAGCCTCATCACTCTCCAAATACTATTTAAAGAATGACTTATTAGTCATTGTTATCAGAGATATAAAATAATTAAAGATTCTTAATATGAAAATTCTTAATTATTAAATTAAATGTTCTTAAATATAATACATGAATTCACAAACCTTCTAATCATGGCATGAATTTGATCTCCTTATAAATAATTATACACCAATATAAATGTAAAAGTTAATACTATGAATAATTAAAAGGATAGATAAATAAAGACAAACGATAATACAAATCACAAAAATAGTACAACAATTTTGAGAAATTTTATATAAAAATGATGTGCATCAACTCAATGTTACATTTTTTTTCTTTGAATATTGAGAAATTCATGACAAACAGTAATTTTGAAAAGAAAAACTTCATTGCTCCGTTAATATGAGAAATTGGAAAAAATATATGATAGTGCATGGGGATGTGATTATGCGGAGGAAAGGAAATGGGAGAGTGGGAATAGTTGGTGGTTTATAAAACCAATTTTTTGTTTTATTTATCTTTTACTTAATACATATTCAAATAAAAATGATCCGTAAATCAAATTTAAACCATTACGCGGATTAGGTGGAAGTATTGTTCCATTATGAGTCTTAGAAACTGTTTTTTCAACTGATTTTATAATAATATATTAGCTATAAAATTGGTAAGGATAAAATTAAGAAGTTCTAACCATTTGTAACCACTTTATCTTTTAACACCCATCTCAATTTTGATTTTTTTTTATATTAGAAGTTCTAACTGTTCTTTATATTTTAGATTTTAGATTTAATAATTGAGTATTATTTGAAAATATTAGAGATAAGGCCTAAAAATTTGAGAAACAGAAAACACGTGTTCACTTAAACTATCATAGTAAATTTTAAATTCTAACTTATCTTTTTGAACGGTAACTTTTTTTTTTAAAGAAAAACAAAACAGTTTTTTTACCATGCTTAAAACTCTTACGTATCTTTTAAATATGGAACCTTTTAAAATTATTTTTTTAGAATTTGATATTTACAGCAAAATTTTGGTTTTGACACAATTAATAATTTTAAAATAGTAAATACGTTTTTGTATGATTTATGTAATTTTAATTATAAAAATTTTAAACAATTAAATAGATCTCTTTAATTAGTATATATTTAATTTGAAAATTATAATTAGTTTAGAATTTAAATACTTCTAACGATTTAGGTATTATTATTATTAATTTTTACCAATTAGTTATTTCAAAAAATAGAAGTTCGACAAATATAATAAATAAATAATGTGATACAGATTAGTTTGTTAGAATTATTGTAGTTAATTTTTAATTCGAATTGAAAATAAGATATTTCATTGTTATGTGCCCCTAAAATTTAGCACCATTATCAATTTACTTAAACAATTAAAAAATCGAGAAAAATTCAACATTTTTTAACGTAAACTAATTTTAAAAACTGTTTTCAATTATGCTTTTTTAAATGTTTTGTTTTTAAAATTGTCTTTTATTATTTAATATATCTACTAATTTTGTGGTGTTAACACGTAACACCTTTTCTTCTCCTATTATCTTCTATCTATATATAAAAACTCTAACGTTGTGGTCCTTTTTTTTGGAAATGTATATTTTAAATTTTAACCATCTTTCCACAATCTCCTCATTTAAAGAAAAACAAAAATGTAGATAATAATAATAATAATAATAATAATAATAATAATAATAATAATAAATAATAATAATAATAATCTATATATAGATATATAATTAATCTGTATATTATAAAAATCAGAAAAAAGCTTACCACAAAAAAGAATTAAATTAAAATCTAACAATGTAAAAATAAATTAT
>NW_006239097.1:383187-383650 GCF_000226075.1 Solanum tuberosum | reverse complement strand
ATATATATATGCAACTTCAGATTATGATCACTAATTTAATAATTACGTAAAATTAATTTTATATAATCTATTAATTAAAATTAAAATACAATTTACAAATTTTAATCAATCTTTTTTAATCTGTATTTAAAAAATAGACGGAAAAAGAATGCTATTATAAAAAAATTTATGCAAAAAAAAATAGTGAAAACATATAAAAAAGGTGTTATAATGAAGTTTATTAACATTATCTACTTCTACTAAATTACACGTAAAAATATTTAAAAGAAAAACTAAAAAAATTCTAACCGTAGACGTTAACTCTCTACTTCTAAAATTGTTTTAAAAGCTGCTATAATAAAGTTTATTAAAATTAGTTTATAAATAACTAAAAATTAAATAGTTTGAAATTGCAATTTAAGATTATAAAATATAAATAAAAAAAGAAATAATTTAATTAAAATTTTAAATTTGAACCATCTAA
>NW_006239097.1:378062-382822 GCF_000226075.1 Solanum tuberosum | reverse complement strand
AACATAAATCATCAAATATTGAAAATAAAACTAATAAATAAAAAGATAATTGTAGTATATATTTTTTAACACGTTTTGGACTCTTAAAAAATTTATAATGTTTATTGTCAGCACTACCAAAAAAAACAAAATTTGTAAATTATTAAAATTAATTGGAATTCTAAAAATAAAAATAGAAATTTCAAACACTAAAAAGAAAATTAAAAATAAAATAAAAAATATTTTTTAAAAAAGCTCAACGTCGTGGTCCTTTTTTTGGAAAGGTATTTTTAAAATTTGAACCATCTAACTGCACATTTTTATATAATAATAATGAAAAAAAAAGAAAAATTTTTATTTTAACTGCACATTAACTTCCCACTTCTAACCTAATAAACAAAAGGAGTGGTTAGTGATAAAATATTCAAACAAACGGATAATTCTTCATCAATCAACGTAACTGTTTTCCAAAAATTTCATTATCCTTTTTAAAATTAGTTTATAAATAACGGAAAATTAAATAGTTTGAAATTGCAATTTAAGATTATAAAATATAAAATAAAATTAAAAAAAATTGATTAAAATTTTAAAAATATGTGTAAACTTACTCAGTAACCACCACAAAAGTTAAATTTTTTAAATAAAAACTGCAAACTCAAATAAAAAAAATTAAAACAAAAAAAACAAAAAAAAGAATCATGTTTTTAATGTACTTAATTTTTAAACTATTCCATAACTTAATGTAATGCTTATTAGTTATAACTATCACATATTTAACTTTTATAGTGGATATACAATTTTTCAACTCAAAAATAATTTTTTTTATAATTGAAGAGTCCGTCCTCCCTTTTTATATAAATAAAAAATGTTTAGCTTACTTAGATAACACTTAGAGGAGTAGAAGCATAGACACCTGATGAATATGAAATGAGAATACGTGGCTGAAATAATTGTTCCATGCATAATGGAGACTTTTAAAAACAATACTTATATTGAATTCACAAAATTAATTTAAAAAATTTAACAATTTAAGTTTTATAAAATAAAAATTTTAAATCTAATAATTACTAATATGGACAACAATGAATTTTGGAAAGAAAATAATAAATAATTTTTTTTCATATATTAATTTGAGAGAGTGTACCAACATATTCTCTTAATTCTTTCATTCTTATTTATTTTTAATCATAATATATTTTTGAAACGTTTGTATAAGAAATATATAATTATAATATTTAGTTTTATCAAAAATGTTATTTGATGATCGTGTGCATGCATTTATATGATTTGTTCCTTTAGTTATATAAAAATTCATGATATTAAGTATATTGCATGAAAAATATGATGATAATTATATTTTAATAAAATCAAAATGATGTAATATATTTGAACAATTAAATAATTTTTAATAATCTCCGCGCAACGTGCGGGCACGTATACTAGTATATAGATAAAATTGAAAACTTCCAAAAAAAGAGGAAGAAGAAGAAGAGTTCTAAACATTAAAACACAGTTTTTTTTAGTGATTGCAATTTTAAATTTTTATTTTAAGATTTTTAAATTTTAAATTAATTTTAAGAATTCATAAAAAAAAAATTGTGGTGCTGACACATGACACTTTTTCTTCTTATATTATTTATAGATAGATTTGAATGATAGTATTGTCACTTTTCATATTATCGAAATCTATAAACATGGAAACGAAGATGATTATGATTTTTTTTTTAAAAGATTATGGAGAGAGATTTTAGATTACAAGATATGGTTGAAGTTTTATCATTTTGAAAAGATTAAAAAAACATGTAATATGATTTCCTCAATAACTCATTCGGAAATTATGTGATTTAGTTTCCTCGATAACTCCTCCCTAACTTGTAGTAATTTGGTTTCCTAGTAACTCGGACTCCTCCCTAAATGGTAGTAATTTAATTTCCTCGGTAACTCCACTCAAAACGTAAATCCTTTACCTTTTCTTACATGCATTTTAAATAAAATAAATTTAATTTAATATTAATTAATTTGGAGCTGTTATACCTCATAATTAATTTGTTATATTATAAATTAATAATAGTTATAAGTAGATGTATATGATATAATATAAAGTCTTAAATATATATATGTTAATTAATTATTCCTATTTTGTTTCCTATTTATTTAGTTTTCCCATAAAAATATGACTATATATTTAAATTTTTGCAATAAAAATTAAATAACCGTACTTTTATGAAATTTCCCCTACTAATTATTGTCTTCAAAATAATTTAGGTTTATGTTTCCAGGGTTGGCGTTTTTCTTAGTTCACTTTTTCCCTGTGACTGTTGGTATTATTACTCTAACTCTCAATTTATTGTTTTGATATTAGTTTGAATACAATTTTTTTTTCTTTCTGATGATATATCTTATGTTCCCGAACTAAGCTATCTTGTGATTATATTCATGACTATTAAGTTTGGGATGATTAAATTTATATTTTGTAGGGTTGAAAGTATAAAATTTAAATCCAAACTTAATTCTCGCACATTTCACTTGATCTCATTAACCAATAGACCCCTTGAGGTAGATTTGTCATTTTTAAGAATGTTACGTCAAAACATTGATGTATATTGCACTAAGCTCACTAATATCTAACGTGGCATATACTAGTCAAAATAAATTAATCCATCAGGGAATGGATTGGTTCATGTAAAATTTGTGATTTCTTATGAAAGAAATTTGTAGAGATCCAACATGGTGAATGCATATCATGTTTTCCTGTTATGTCCCTTTATGATAATGTTTTCATGTTTATGCATATCCGTCATACTTAGTACATGAACTAGTGCTATACATTGTCTATGTGAGCTTCATCTAGCTAGATTCGGACTGCTACATTTGAAGATTTGGTGAGTCCTCATGTTCCGAGGACCATGTCACCTTTACTTACTTTTCTTATGTTTTCGTTTCAGACATTGTACGTGGTGTATGGGTTACGTCCCGACCACTTTTTTTGATGTATTAGATTGACTTGTCGAGGACTTCCGCTTTTATGTCAAACTCTTAAATAATGTGAGACTTTCTACTTTTGTCTATTATATTATGTTGGATGCATGTCAAGTGGGCTGTCTTTTCAATCTTCTCTATGTTTTATGATAGTTCCTTTTTCCTTTTTTTTTTAATTGCAGATTCATATAAATTGTTTTCTAATCTTGTGTTTAATTTGTATATATATAGGTGATGGCACTTGAATGTTTCAGTTGGATTACACAAATTTTGTGTCATAGATATGATAATGATGAAGAATTATCATTTCTTAGACGTTTGCCTGATTGTCTCCTCATCGAAATCCTTAGTAGACTTCCCGCAGATTGCCTTGTTGGAGTGTCCAAGACATTGATCTCATCGCGGTATTTTTCCACCTTACATCTCAAAAGAGCTAGGCCTCTACTAATCCTACACTACAATCGCGTTGGTACTAATAATGAGCATAACCTTTATGTGTTTGATCAAAGTCTTAATAAGGAGGAGGAGAAGATGTTCACGAAAGTACTTCTTAAACGCAACCATATGATTAATATGGCTAGAAACAAATCTCATCTTCAATACTCTTGTGAAGGTGTTCTTCTGTTCACTGCTGAGTATTATCCGCGTACCTATGCCATTTTCAATCCAATAACACAAGAAAAAGTAATTGTACAGCATAAATTCAACCCTGGCAAATTGTGTGCCTTTTATTATTGTTCATTGACAAGACAATTCAAACTGATTTATGCACAAGGAAAAGATAATTGGTTTCAGTATTCCATATACTCTGTCAGGACACAAACGTGGAAGAGGAAAATTAATTGTCCGACTCCCAATCTTGTGCCGAATGACTCTCCTGCAATTGTCAATGGATCAGTGCATTTGCTTGTGGGTAGAGATTTAGAGAAACCGGATATTCCTCCTTGTGCTAAAGGTATCTTGGTGCTTAATATGGACAAAGAAGAGTTCTCAAATATGCCTCATCCCGGAAGTTGTAGCTCATGGAAATTACATCAAACGATGTCTCTTTTAGTGAAGGATGAGTCTTTGTCTCTCTGTCAATTGTTTATCTTTGATGATATGATGGATATATGGATCTTGGAGGACTATGGAACATGGTCATGGACCAAAAAATGCAAGGTTAAACTTGTATTTAATAACTATTAAGATCTAAGAATTACGTATTGTATATAGTTTGTTATAATACTGTGAGTGTTAGTTACAATAGTTAGTTAGCTATTTAACCATAGTTAGTTAGAGTTAGAATGTGTATAAATAGATAGCTTGTATTCATTCCAAAACTACTTTTCATGAATAAGAATCCAAAGTCGTTCTCTCTTGGCATTGTTGCAGTAGCTTCTTATTCACCATTAATGGTGATTCTCGAGCTCGAATAGCGAGATTTAACATGGTATCAGAGCCTTGACGGCATTTCTCTTCCTCAATTTCATTCTTCTCTCTTTCCTTTGTGTTTTCTCTGTTTTTCCCTTCACGATTCACGATTCTATCGATTCGATTTCTCTCGATCTCATATCTCTGTGTTTCGATCTATTCAATTCTCATAATGGTTGAAGTTGTCAATCCAGCTGTTGAATCCTCTGTTCCGACTCCCATTGATGTAGGAAGTCAATTGTATATTCATCCTTCTGATAGTGCAGGTGCGGTGTTGGTCCCTGTTCCCTTCGATGGAGTTGGTTTTAGTTCATGGAAGAGAGGTGTTCTCCGTTCGCTGTCAGTGAAGAACAAGTTGGGCTTCATCAACGGAGAGTGCTTGAAACCAT
>NW_006239097.1:376459-377020 GCF_000226075.1 Solanum tuberosum | reverse complement strand
GAGCTGCTAACTTTGCAGGTATAATTGCTTGTAACTCTTCTATTGATTGTGGCAAACTTTCATGTGGTTGTTTCAAAGCAAAAACTGACTTGTGGATATTAGATTCTGGAGCCACACACCACATTACCTTTAATAAGAATCACCTGTCCAAACTCATCACAATACCATATCCTATACTTGTAAGTCTACCTAATGGATATAAAGTTAAGGTAACAAAAATTGGAGAGACACCACTGACCTCTGGGATCATTTTATCCAATGTCCTTTTCATACCTACCTCCCAATATAATCTGATCTCTATCAGTGCTTTGACAGATCACCTCCAATGTACTGCATTCTTTACTAACTCTTCATGTCTACTGCAGGCCCCTTCACTGAGGAGGCCTCTGGAGATTGGTAGAATGCATGATGGATTGTATCTCCTTTGCTCTCACTGTGTCCAAAAGAGGAACTCTTCTGTTTCTTGTTTCTCTATTGAAAATAAAGACAATTGTCTATATAGTTCTCATCTTCATTCCTGTATCTCTGATGTAACAAAATCATTTGATGATAATAAAAACA
>NW_006239097.1:344221-376359 GCF_000226075.1 Solanum tuberosum | reverse complement strand
CATTTCCTATTCACACCTTTAAAACCCAACAGGAATTGCCTCGAATTGGACAGCTCTCCTTCTATCACTTGTTACAGCGGGGCTAAACGCTTTTGGCTCGATTGTGAGCATATATTTTATAGACAGGACTGGAAGGAAGAAGATTCTTATAATAAGCTTGTGTGGTGTTGTGATTTCTCTGGGGTTTCTATCAGCAGTGTTCTATGAGGCTACCTCAACTTCACCAGCAGTTAGTATGGCGGAGACATCTCACTTTGCAGCAAATTTCACTTGTCCTGCTTACCATGATGCTGCTTCTGCTAGTTCTTGGGATTGTACTAGGTGTCTTAAAGCTTCTCCTAGTTGTGGCTTCTGTGCTTCACCTCAAAATAAGGTAATAATGAACCCTAATATGCTACTTCCTCCGTCCAGTTTTACTTTGTCCACTGTACTAAAAATATACATTCACTTTTATTTGTCCAGTTTGGAAAATCCAGAAATAATTAATCTTTTTATACCTGTTTTATCATTATAATTAAGTACTATTCATTTTCGAACACAAGGAACATAAAGGGTGATATAATAAGCTTATCAATTTATTAATTACTTTTTAAGGAGCGTGTCAAGTGAAACATGAATATTTTCTATGCTAAAAATCTTGATATTCTATACAGTGTAAACTTAACACAAGTTTGTTTAATTTTTTCTTTTTGTAGTTGCTGCCTGGGGCATGTCTCATGTCTAATGATACTATTAAGGATGCTTGTCATGATCAAGATAGTTTATGGTACACAAGAGGATGCCCTAGTAGATATGGATGGCTAGCCCTACTCGGGCTAGTGTTATACATCCTTTTCTTCTCTCCGGGAATGGGTACCGTTCCATGGATTGTTAACTCAGAGATATACCCTTTAAGATTACGAGGGGTTTGTGGAGGAATAGCTGCAACAGCAAACTGGATTTCAAACTATTAAGATCTAAGAATTACGTATTGTATATAGTTTGTTATATTACTGTGAGTGTTAGTTACAATAGTTAGTTAGCTATTTAACCATAGTTAGTTAGAGTTAGAATGTGTATAAATAGATAGCTTGTATTCATTCCAAAACTACTTTTTCATAAATAAGAATCCAAAGTCGTTCTCTCTTGGCATTGTTGCAGTAGCTTCTCATTCACCATTAATGGTGATTCTCGAGCTCGAATAGCGAGATTTAACATGGTATCAAAGCCTTGACGGCATTTCTCTTCCTCAATTTCATTCTTCTCTCTTTCCTTTGTGTTTTCTCTGTTTTTCCCTTCACGATTCACGATTCTATCGATTCGATTTCTCTCGATCTCATATCTCTGTGTTTCGATCTATTCAATTCTCATAATGGTTGAAGTTGTCAATCCAGCTGTTGAATCCTCTGTTCCGACTCCCATTGATGTAGGAAGTCAATTGTATATTCATCCTTCTGATAGTGCAGGTGCGGTGTTGGTCCCTGTTCCCTTCGATGGAGTTGGTTTTAGTTCATGGAAGAGAGGTGTTCTCCGTTCGCTGTCAGTGAAGAACAAGTTGGGCTTCATCAACGGAGAGTGCTTGAAACCATTATCGACTTCTCCCAATTATCGCCAATGGGAACGATGTGATGCCATGGTTACTTCATGGATCCTCAATTCCCTAAGCAAACACATTGCTGATAGTGTCGAGTACGTGTTTGATTCACTGGAATTATGGAGTGAGCTAAAGGATCGATATGATCAAACTAATGGTGCCAAGTTAAATCAGATCCAAAAGGAGATTAACGATCTAAGTCAGGGATCTCTAGATATCACTTCCTACTATACCAAGATGAAGAAACTTTGGGAGGAACTCAGCAATTTATGTGTGAAAAATCAGTGCAGCTGTTTGTGTACTTGTGGTGCCAAGGACACTATGCATAAGGCAGAACAGGATAGACGACTAATCCAGTTTCTTATGGGCCTCAATGAAGCATACACTATCATTCGTGGCAGTATCCTCATGATGAAACCATTGCCTTCTATGGGCCAGGCATTTGCTCTCTTAATTCAGGAGGAGAAGCAAAGAGAGTTTAAGCCTAACAATCAACTTTTTGCAGATTCACCCTCTATGTGTGCAAGCTCCTCAACTGGACAGTCGCGACATACTGGAGGACACTCAGGTGGACGAGGCTTCCACACTAACTACACGCAGAACACTGGGGGAAGAGGAACAAGACCTTTTTGTGATCATTGTAAGAGGTTGGGCCATACGAAAGACAAATGTTACAAGTTGCATGGTTATCCTGATAAGCCATCTTCTAGCCTAGGACCTAACAACAACAATACTCAGAAAAATCCATTCAATCCCAATAACTCCAATTTCAATTCCAATTACAGAGGGTATAAAGGAAAAGGTACTGCAGCAAATGTTCATGGAGAGCCCTCTTGTTCGAGTGAGAGAGATGATCTTCCTTCTCCAAATGGACATCTCAACACCTTGTCGACAGAACAGTACAATCACTTAATCAACATGTTAAAAGCCTTCCAAGGAGGAAACATGAAGGATCCATTCACTGTTAATGGAGCTGCTAACTTTGCAGGTATAATTGCTTGTAACTCTTCTATTGATTATGGCAAACTTTCATGTGGTTGTTTCAAAGCAAAAACTGACTTGTGGATATTAGATTCTGGAGCCACACACCACATTACCTTTAATAAGAATCACCTGTCCAAACTCATCACAATACCATATCCTATACTTGTAAGTCTACCTAATGGATATAAAGTTAAGGTAACACAAATTGGAGAGACAACACTGACCTCTGGGATCACTTTATCCAATGTCCTTTTCATACCTACCTTCCAATATAATCTGATCTCTATCAGTGCTTTGACAAATCACCTCCAATGTACTGCAATCTTTACTAATTCTTCATGTCTACTGCAGGCCCCTTCACTGAGGAGGCCTCTGGAGATTGGTAGAATGCATGATGGATTGTATCTCCTTTGCTCTCACTGTGTCCAAAAGAGGAACTCTTCTGTTTCTTGTTTCTCTATTGAAAATAAAGACAGTTGTCTATATAGTTCTCATCTTCATTCCTGTATCTCTGATGTAACAACATCATTTGATGATAATAAAAACAGTATTTCAGTTTCCAATTCTCACATGTCTCATGCTAATTCTGTTATTGATCCTTCTATGTCTCATGCTAATACTACAGACCTAATATGGCATTATAGATTAGGCCATGTTCCTTTTGTAAAAATGAAGAAATTGACTTCTATCCCTGTGACATTTTCACCAAAACAGCCTTTCTTTTGTCCAATTTGTCCTATGGCTAGACAATCTAGATTACCCTTTCCCAATAGAGTCACTACTTCACCCCACTGTTTTGACCTGATACACATAGATCTCTGGGGCCATATCACATCAAAACATATGACAACTACAAATACTTCCTTACCTTAGTTGATGATCACAGTAGGGCAACCTGGACACATCTGTTGGGTTGTAAAAGCAATGCCCTTGGTGTAATTCAAGCTTTTGTCCTTATGGTTGAGACTCAGTTTCACACTCAAATCAAGATCATCAGATCAGATAATGGTCTGGAATTCTCCAATAATGAGGCAAATTCCTTCTTTCAGTCCAAAGGGATTATACACCAGAAAACCTGCCCACACACACCACAACAAAATGGTGTAGTAGAAAGGAAGCACAAATACCTACTTGAGACTGCTAGGGCTTTGTTATTTCAGTCTAAACTCCCAACCAAGTATTGGGGTGAGTGTATCTTAACAGCCACCTACATCATTAACAGACTGCCTTCACCAATCCTACACAATAAATCTCCCATGGAAGTATTACACCAAGTCACACCATCTTATTCCCACTTAAGAAGCTTTGGTTGTCTATGCTATCCTACCATACCAAAAGTCCATCGAACCAAATTTGATCCAAAAACCAGTCCTCATGTCTTCATAGGGTATCCACCTACCACCAAAGGGTATAGAGTGTTGAACTTAGCCACTAGAAAGATCCATATCTCCAGGGATGTAGTGTTTCATGAGACAATTTTCCCTTTTTCTTTGACAACTGATACTGTCACATTTCCCACATCCCCTTTTTATTATTCCAGCATTCCCGATCATTCCCTTCAACATCCTGATCCAAGTACTACATTCTCCATTCCACATATTATTCCTGATAACTCTTCCACCAGTCCTGTATCTTCTAATACTGAACAACATTCAATCACTCATGACAACTCCCCTGTATCTGTACCTGACTCTGATATTTCTACACCAAACTCCCTCAACACACATCCTATTCTCAGGAAGTCCACCAGAGACCACAAACCACCATCATACTTAAAAGATTTTATCCATCATGCCCCTCAGTCATCTTCCACTTCCCTTTCTGCTTCTTATCAGCACACTAACCAGATTGCTCCTGAGGATTTACTACCTGCTAGTCAGTCTTTTGTGATGAATATCTCTTATGATTGTGAGCCTTCATCTTATGAAGAAGCAGCAATGAACCCTGCCTGGCAAACAGCCATGACACAGGAGTTCCTGGCATTACATGATAATCATACATGGGATTTGGTACCTTTACCCCCTGGCAAGAAATCCATTGGGTGTAAATGGGTGTATAAGATAAAACACAAAGCAGATGGTAGTGTAGAGAGGCTAAAAGCTAGGCTGGTAGTGAAGGGTTATACGCAACATGCTGGGATTGATTACAATGAAACATTTTCTCCAGTTGTCAAGATGACAACAGTCAGGGCTTTGCTTGCCACTGCCGCTAAGAAGCATTGGGACATCTTTCAGTTGGATGTTAACAATGCATTTCTCCATGGAGAACTACATGAAGAGGTTTATATGGACATTCCTCAAGGACTAGATACAACTAAGGGTATAGAGACTGGTAGCTCTAGACTTGTTTGCAAGTTAAATAAGTCCTTGTATGGCCTTAAGCAAGCTAGTAGACAGTGGTATGCAAGACTGACTGATGCCCTCAGCTCTAGAGGTTATACTCACTCTATGAATGACTATTCTTTGTTTTATAAGAAATCAGGTTCCTCCATCGTATTTGTGGCTGTTTATGTGGATGATGTGTTACTTACTGGTACTGATTTAGTTGAAATTAACAGCTTGAAGTCTTATCTTCATGATACCTTCAAGATCAAAGACCTAGGAAAGTTGCACTATTTCCTTGGCCTGGAGGTTTTGTATAAACATAATGGCATACTCATCTCTCAGCGAAAGTTTGCACTTGACCTGCTCAAAGAGTATAACTACACTCAGTTTGCACCATTCTCTTCTCCTCTTAATCCTTTAATCAAATTGAGAGCTTAAGGACCTTTACTCTCAGATCCTGCTTATTATTGAAGGCTTGTTGGAAAGTTGAACTTCCTCACAAACACAAGGCTTGATATTGCATATGGGGTTCAACATCTCAGCCAGTTCATGCATACACCTCGAGAGCCACATCTGCAAGCAGCATTTCACATGTTGAGGTATCTTAAACAAGATCCTACACTGGGGATTTTTATGTCCAATTCAGCTGACTGCACAGTTCGATCCTTTTGTGATTCAGATTGGGCTTCATTCCCTGATTCCAGAAAATCTGTTACTGGACTGGGCTTCTTGCCCTGATTCCAGAAAATCTGTTACTGGCTATATAGTTTTACTTGGTGACAGCCCTGTGAGTTGGAAGTCTAAGAAGCAGAAACCATCCCCTTGTCTTCAGCTGAGGCTGAATACAGATCTCTTAGGAAAGTCGTTGGTGAGTTGGTTTGGTTACAGAGGTTATTCAGTGAATTGACTATTCCCACTACAGGTCCATTTCCAGTATTTTGTGATAGCCAGTCTGCCCTACACATTGCTCGGAATCCTGTTTTCCATGAACGTACCAAACACATTGAGATTGACTGTCATTTCGTCCGGACTAAACTTCAAGAGGGGCTCATCACTCTCCATTATGTACACACTGATCAGCAGTTGGCAGATATCCTAACTAAGGCCCTCACAGGAGTCAAGCATTCCACTGTACTGTCCAAGTTGGCTGTGGCTGCTTCCCCACCAACTTGAGGGGGGGTATTAAGATCTAAGAATTACGTATTGTATATAGTTTGTTATAATACTGTGAGTGTTAGTTACAATAGTTAGTTAGCTATTTAACCATAGTTAGTTAGAGTTAGAATGTGTATAAATAGATAGCTTGTATTCATTCCAAAACTACTTTTCATGAATAAGAATCCAAAGTCGTTCTCTCTTGGCATTGTTGCAGTAGCTTCTTATTCACCATTAATGGTGATTCTCGAGCTCGAATAGCGAGATTTAACAATAACCAAGGTGTTTGGCGCAATATGCGTTTTCTTCACTACAGTTATTGGGAAGTAGTTATGTACATGTCTTGGCTAATAAAGCCTTTGCACTTCCTGGATGGTGAACTGGTATTTTACTGGTATAGAAGGGGATTATTTATGTATAATGTGGATCATAATACTTTGAGGAATATCCAATGTCCACATGGCTCAGCAAGTTTTACTTGTAACACTTACAAAAAGAGCCTCTTAACCATAGCCTAGTGTTCTCTAATCTTATTCTTTTACTTGTGTAATTTTGGTGCTTTGTTTAGTTGAGTTGTTAGTATTTTGAAATATATATCATTAAGCTTATGATTTTGAATATGACAACTTGTTGCATTTATATAGATTCACTGTGTGCAAACACAATTTCAAGTTTCAAAAATCGCAAACTGACCAAACGGGAGCTTAGAATGTATACATACATATAATGGTGGAATCAACCTAGTCGCCAAGTGTTGTTGAAAACTGTGTAGATATATAGATAATATTTTTTTCTAAATCTAAAGGGGAGGGTAATTGTGAATGCGTACAAAGTAGATGAAAGGAGAATGGATGGATTTGGTCATGTTAGAAGAAGATTCCATTATATGTATAATCTCCAGTGCATCTATTCTGCTTGACTTAATTAGCAGATTTTGAAATGAAGGCTGGCTTAAGTATGATATCGGTATCACAAATCCCTTCTTCTGCTTCTCCCCAACATAAACAGCAAAATGGCCCTTGGGTACATCCAAGGATGGCGAAGACTTCTTTATTATACGAGGAACTCGGATAGCAAAAGTTACTATTACTATTACTTTGTGTGTGTCTATCTCTACTCTTCTTAACTTCAATTTATTATCTTTATTTTATAATACTAACATAAAAAACTTACCTATTTTAATACCTACTGGATCTAGTAGTATAATTCACAATTACACTTTGTCTTATATGCAATATGAATGAAAATTGTTTTACACAAGATATATTATATACTATAGAGTATATAATTGGTATTAAAACTGATTTCTTAATTATTAATGAATTATAAACAAAGTGTAAAGTTGTTATATAAATTCATAATAAGTGATGACTCAAGCTTAATTAATCGGGAGCTAATGTTATACACACTGGGAAGGGGTTAGGAATTTAATACATACTCCATACTCACATCCACCAACAATAATTCACAATGATGTATGAAATTAGATTTGATAAAATAAAATAATAAGAATGCACTTTAAATGCATACTTTATATTCACATCTACCAATAAATGCTATTTTTTATATCTATTTTGCAAATAAATGAACATATACAAAGATCGTGTTTAGAATATATATCACCTAATAAAATTATAAAATATAAAACATACAAGTTCTAAAAAAATCATCAAAATATGAAGAAAAAAAAAAGAATTATGAATACATTTGGAACAACATTTCCTTTTATAGACTTGGAATCCTTCAAATCATTCTTCACACCCACACTAGACTTTGACTTTTTTTGCTTGTGACGTCTCACCCTTCACAAATTTTTGACCTCTTTTATGATGGATTTTTGGTTCAAAATCTAAGTTAAAATCGTCTGATGGAGGAGAGACGAGATTCTTGCATTTTTTTTGTCGAATTGTTTTGTAGAACGAATTTGAATGATAATATTGTCACTTTTCGTATTATCAAAATCTATAAATATGAGAACGAAAATGATTATGATTTATTTTAAAGAAGATTATGGAGAGAGGTTTGAGATTACGAGATATAGTTGAAGTTTTATCTATTTGAAAAAAAATAAAAAACATGTAATATGATTTCCTTAATAACTCCTTCCTAAATGATTGTGATTTAGTTTCCCCAGTAACTCCTCCCTAAATTGTAGTTATTTGATTTTCCCAGTAACTCCTTCCAAAATGATAGTAATTTGATTTGTATCTCCTTTTAAAACGTACATATTTTACCTTCTCTTATATGCATTAATTTTTAAAATAAATAAATTTAATTTTATATTAATTAATTCGAAAATGTTATAACTTTTAATTAATTTGTTATATTACAAATCTCTCTCTCTCTCTATATATATAAAGGAGGATCTTCAGCCCGCTGATGTGGCATGCCTCAATGATCAGGAAATCTATTTATTTATTTTCTCAAATTTTTGGGAGGTTTTTTCCCTATTTTTCCATTTAATGAATTTTAATTAAGGCAACAATAATTAATATATTCTAATTAATTGTTAATTAACATGTAAATGGATTTTAATTAAGGCTACAATAATTAATAGATTCTAATTAATTATTAATTAACGTTTAGTAAAGTAACGCCATGTAACTGTTTTTCTCTTTCGGCCCACTATCACAAATTGACATCTATTTGCTATAAAAATTTCAACACCCTCAATTATCATTACATAAAACTTTCATATTCCTAACAGTAAATCATTAATCATTTATCATTAATAAATACTAAATATGCAAATAAGACTTATAAAATTCCACAATAATTGTAACGTTAACATAACTGCAGCATTAACAACAAAAGAAACAATAACCTTATAAATAGTACAAAATTTGCTATAGATTTCAAACACATCATGAAAATATTGAATCCTTCATGTTTGATGCATCATCACTCTCATCATATTTTGCAGGTCATTTTCTAATTTCTTTATCAAAATTTATTTGAATATGTAGAATTATAATATATATATATTGGAATAATAAACAAAATCTGTAAAGTAGAAATTTTTTCTTTTCTATATTTTGCAGATAAAGAAGGTATATGTGTACAATGTGATGCTTGGTGATGTTAAGATATTGATGGATAAATTCTTTTGTTCAAGTAAGTGTCAGGTTTAATCTCATATCCTTCAATTCTTAGTTAGATTTTTGAAAATAAGTCATCAATAATAAATATTTATTTTGTAAATTAAAGTCTATAAAAACTCACATATGTATATCAAAATAAAATTATTACAAAATCTAACATAATATGTATTAAAGAAGCTCAACATATCGAAAATCGGCAGGAATGACGGTCATTACAAAGTATCAGTTCTTTCTTTCTATTCTGTTGATTTACAAAGAATGAGGACTATTAGATATTAAATGATATGAAGATTTAATTTTAAAAAATGAATTTATAATTATTGTTTTTAAAAGTAGTGATTAAATTTAGTGTGATAATGGAGTAGAATGAGAAGGTAGAGATGGCAACTTACAAAATAAAAGGAAGAACATATCAAATTAATTGGAAAGAAATAAAAAGAAAAAGGTAAGAGACGGAAAAATCTAAACATAGTAAATAAATAATAACCATTAAAAGGTAAGAAAATAAATATAGAATATTAAGTAACGTTGCCTTTTATTTTATTTATAAAGTAACTTAAATATAAACTTTATGTTACAATTTCGTTTCCTTGTATGCTTCTTTTTAATTTATCAATTATACTTTTTTCATTTTTTATCTTTACTCTTAATTTTTAATTAAAGGATAAAAAAAAAGCAAAAGTATTTCTTTTTATTTTCAATCTTTGACCTTTTACTCATTTTTATTAGTATTTTGTCCTTTTTGTTAATTTCTTTTGTTGTTCACTTAGAAAGTCATTCTATTATTTTATAACTCAAAAGTCACTCAAATATTGATATTTCACTTAAAAAATCACTCAACTATTGATATTTCATTTAGTAAGTCATTCTATTTTTCGAATCAAAGAATAAAAGTATCCTTTGTATAATTATCTTAAATTAATTTAATATATGAAATTAGAATAACAAATTATTCATAAATATGTAAGTTATTTTTAATTTTATTTAATTCAAATATTTATAATATAGAAATTCTCTTTTTTAATTATTCTTTTGCTTTAAAATTATCTTAAGTATATTTAGTTTAGATGTAGTTTTATTTGGGTAGGATTTTCATTATAGAAAATGTTTGATTTTTTTTAGCATCATAATGAGAACAAATGTAGTATAGGTGACCTATTTAAAGTGGGATGGAGGAAATAAGAAAATAACAATTAACTTTGACACTATTTTAATTGGAGAATATAAAAAAGATATAAAAATTAATAAAGAGTTTTGATAATATAGTTAAAATAACTAATAATGTTACAGGTAGACAATAGAGTGAATATAAGATCGATGAAAGTGAATTAATTATTTAATAATTGCGTGAAGCGTGGCCAATTTCCCTAGTTATTAATAATTAGTAGATGTATAGGATATAATATAACTATTTTATGTCCTATATATATAGTTTCCGCATAAAAATATGACTATATTTATTGTTGACTAATTACTTTAGTATAAATATTTAAATTTTTGCAATAAAAATTAAATAACCGTACTTTTATGAAATTTCCCCTACTAATTATTGTCTTCAAATCCTATATAGAGTTGTAACGAGTCCTAAATAATTTAGGTTTATGTTGTTTCCAGGGTTGGCGTATTTTCTTAGTTCGCTTTTGCTCTGTGACTGACGATATTACTCTAACTCTGTATATACTGTTTTGATATTAGTTTGAATAAAACTTTTTTTTTCCTATGATGATGTATCTTATGTTCGCGAACTAAGTTATCTTGTGATTATAGTCATGACTATTAAGTTTGGCATGATGAAATTTATACTTTGTATCATTGAAGATATAAATTTAATCCCAAACTTAAATCTCGGACATCCCACCTGGTCTCATGAACCAATCAACCCTTGAGTTAAATTTGTCATTTTAGGAATTTTATGTCGAGACTTTGATGTATATTGCACTGAGCTCACTAATATCTAACGTGGCATATACTAGTCAAAGTAAGGGAATTGATTGGTTCATATAAAATTTGTGATTTGATATGAAAGAAATTTGTAGAGATCCTTTCATGTGATCATCCTTAACATTGTCTTTCCAATCATGTCTATATTTTATAATGAGTTCCTTTATACATTTTTTTAAAAAACTTTGAACAATTTTTTTTCACTATGAATAATTGCAGATCCATATAAATTGTTTTCTAATCTTATGCTTAATTTGTATATAGGTGATGGCACTTGAATGCTTCAGTTGGATTAAACAACTTTTGTGTCATAGATATGATAATGATGAAGAATTATCATCTCTTAGACGTTTGCCTGATTGTCTCCTCATCGAAATCCTTAGTAGACTTCCAGCATATTGCCTTGTTGGAGTGTCCAAGACATTGATCTCATCGCGGTATTTTTCCACCTTACATCTCAAAAGAGCTAGACCTCTAATAATCAAACACTACCATTGCTTTGCTACTACTATTGAGCAGAACCATTTTGTATTTGATGAAAGCTTTAATAAGGAGGTGGAGAAGATGTTCACAAAAGTACTTCTCAAACACGACATTATGATCAATGCGAATAGAAAGCACAAACTTCGTCTTAGATACTCTTGTGAAGGTATTCTTCTGTTCATTGTTGAGTATTCTCCGCCTACCTATGTCATTTTCAATCCAATAACACAAGAGGGAGTAATTGTACAACATAAGTTCGACCCTAGCAAATTGTGTGGTTTTGTCACGACCCAGACCATCGTGAGTGGCACCCACACTAACCCTCCGGTGGGAGAACCATTACTACAATCCAAACTAATAAACTCAACAAAAAACTAAGGCATTTAAAGATACAGAAGCAAGTTTAAATGTTGAAGGAAAGATAGAGTTCCCATAAACTCCGAAAGTTTAATCAAACAAATGCGGAATAATACCTAGAACCTGAAAGTCAATGTACCAAAACATTTAAAGTTCAACAAGTCTAAGAAAATGGGTACAACCCAATTAAACATAAGAAAATCCTAATGTACTAGTCTAAGTCTGAAATGGGGACATAAACGAAAAGAGAACTCATGACAGCCCGGAAGAACTGACTCACCCTTAAATTCGATTGATCACTGGTAATCTAAGCGAGGTCTGTCAGTAGCAACTTGAAGATGCCCTGTACTCAACAAAGAAAGAGCAAGTGTAGCACCAGTACACAACCACAGTGTACTGGTAGGATCACGCGGCTATCCCACTAAGTGCAACATACATAAGCCATTACAACATAATAATAACATGCATACACCGAACATATACAACATCAACATCATTTATGAACAACGTACAATTTCACAATTCTCAAGATATACAGTTATGTAAAGTCAATGGTCCTCTCATGAAACCCACACCCAAACTGTTAGTGTATCGGTACGTGGTAGCCGTTCCAAGTTAGTGTGTCGGATCGTGACACCCGCTCAATGTTTATGCCGGTACGTGGCAACCGATCCAAGTTAGTGTGTCAGAACGCAACACCCGATCCATTCAACAAGCCACAATCACAATCACAAGTATGTTCTCATAATCATACAATTAAGTCATGATTTGTGGCATTCAATTATCCTCATTTACAATTAGTGTGATCCATAATGCAACATTCGCATACATACATGCATTATAATGAAGCAAGAACAAACATATATCACACAACATGAAATCACAACCATCACCTACCTCAAACAAAGCTTGAATCCCTTATGAAACTTGATTCTTCCCTTTTTGGATTATTTCCGCTTGTTCTTGGTCTACAAACACTCATAATAACACGGGAATCAATAAACGATGTCTAATTATCTGAATTAAAGTCAACACTATCAACCGTAGATCAAACTCATGATCCCAATACCCAAATTAGGGCTTTTCCAACCATCCAAATAGTTCCACAACCCTTCCCCAACGATAATTACCCAAGAAACTAAGTTCTACGGATCGAAAAACGGATTCGGGGAGTGAAAACCTTACCTTTAGCCTCAAGAATGGTGGAAAACTGTCAAGAAAACACATGGGGTCGTTCCTTAGCTCTCAAATCGCGACTGGCCCGCCACAACGATCCTTACCCCGCTATAGCGGCCTCGCCCTGGCGTCACAAAATTCCGCCATGGCGGCTTCCATGGAACAGAGAGCTAAATAAATAATTTACAAACACCCAGTTCACAACACACCTTCATCCCATGACACTCAAAAACTACCCTCTCACGCTAAGATTGATTTCAGAAGTTCTACTCGCCCGAATTCAGTTCCGTAAAGTGGTACGAGTTCCTTAACGTCTTAGCTATCTACTCATATGATCGAATTCATAATTAGATCTCTCAATTGCTACCAGATTTCCCTATACTTCACTGACTTCGATTTCGTCCAAATCTGGATTAGGTTGGGAAATTTCAAGTTACTACCAAAAAGTTATCCGGCCCAAAAAATTTTCCCGTTGACTTTTTTATAATGACGGGAACAGGTTGTTACAGGTTTTTATTATTGTTTATTGACAAGACAATTCAAACTGATATAAGCACGAGAAGAAAACTATCAGTTGGAGTATTCCATATACTCTGTCAGGACAGAGACGTGGAGGAGGAAAATTCGTTGTCCCACTCCCAATCTTTTTCCATGTCTCTCCTGCAATTGTCAATGGAGCAGTGCATTTTCTTGTGGCCAGAGATTTAGAGAAACCGGATATTCCTCCTTGTGATAAAGGAATCATGGTGCTTAATATGGACAAAGAAGAGTTCTCCAATATGCCTCATCCCAGAAGTTGTAGCTCATAGAAAATACATCAAACGATGTCTCTTTTAGTGAAGGATGAGTCTTTGTCTCTCTGCCAATTGTTTATCTTTGAGAATATGATGGATATATGGATCTTGGAGGACTATGAAAAATGGTTATGGACCAAAAAATGCAAGGTTAAACTTGGATTTAATAACCAACGTGTTTATCGCAGTATGCGTTTTCTTCACTATAGTTATTGGGAAGTAGTTATGCACATGTCAAGGCAAATAAAGCCTTTGCACTTCCTGGATGGGGAACTGGTATTTTATTGGTATAAAAGGGGATTATTTATTTTTAATGTGGATCATAATACTTTGAGGAATATCCAAGGTCCACATGGCTCAGCAAGTTTTAATTGTTACACTTATAAAAAGAGTCTCTTAACCATAGCCTAGCTTTCTCTAATCTTATTCTTTTACTTGTGTAATTTTGGTGCTTTGTTTAGTTGAGCTGTTAGTATTTTGAAATACATATCATTAAGCTTTTGATTTTGAATATGACAACTTGTTGCATTTATACAGATTCACTGTGTGCAAACACAACTTCAAGATTCAAAAATCACAAACTAGGCTTAGAATGTATACATACATATACTGGTGGAATCAACCTTGTTGCCAAGTGTTGTTGAAAACTGTGTAGATATATCGATAATATTTTTTCTAAATCGAAAGGGGAGGGTATTTGTGAATGGGTACAAAGTAGACGAAAGGAGAACGGATGGATTTGGTCATGTTAGAAGAAGATTCTATTAAATGTATAATCTCCAGTGCATCTATTAATTTGAAAGGTAGCGGAAGACAATTACCCGAAACACATAATTGTCTAAATAAATCATATAGGGAGAGAAGAGAATGTTGAATTTGTATAAAGTACCAATCTTTGTGGTGCGAAGCTTCATATAACTTCTATTTAACCAACTGTACAAGATGAATCTCCTACTTTGGTATACAAAATTGTGAGATCTAAAAAGGAAAAATGATCTCAACTATATACTTAAATCCTGAATTGAGGAGTGATGCCAATGAAAATGGACGTGATGAAACTGTTCTAATCCCACCAAGACAATTGAGCCTAAACCCAAAATACGAATGAAATGCATAAATATATTAATAATAACATAAGTGCGGAAAACTTAGTCATTCTCAAATATCCTCAAAACCTAGTTGTCGTGTATACAAGTCACTAATGTAATAATATAGAATTGAAAGATAAATACAAGTCTCAATGTCTTTGTTTCTCAAATAGAAAAAAACATAAGTAAGGAACAAGAGGGACAACCGGGATGACAAGTAGCTACCTCTCAAGTATCCACAGAAAGCCTTTGATATAAATAGAAGAAGAGAAATCATACGGATCCGGGCTCAGAACCTACATACGTGTAGAAGCAAAGAGTAAGTACCAAACAACACAATACTCAGAAAGTAACCCACTAAAACAAGATAAAACTAGATAGAAAAATGAGAACTCCTTTCATCCTAACCAAATAGTTTACAAGGCACAGTTCACAAGGTTTCATAGTCATAGATCAACAACTACATTCCATTAGAATCACTAGATTCAAGATCATCAGTATCACGACCAAAAGTATACCCTAGACGTGACACAGAGTATAAGACCCTGCCGAGAGGCCCTACACAAGTCACTTGACATACATACAACACAACATAATAGAAAATACGAGAAATTTAAGAAGAACGTCTCATATAAAAAAAAAGTTTGATATAAAAGCGGAAATCTAATCATAGTTTCGACAAGCCAATCTAATACATCAAGAGTGGTTGGAAAATAATCCATACACCACATACAATGCCAGAAAACTAAAGAGATAAAAGAATGTAAACATAGATGACAAGGTCCTCGGAACATGAGGACTCACCAAGTCTTCAATCTACAAAGCAATCCACTAGCCACGAGCGGAAGGAAGAAGATTGCCAGACCCTATATTATTAAACAATGTAGGCACATGTATGCATTGGTACATTGAATGTACTAAATATGAGAGAAATGCATAAGAAATAAAACATGATCATAATGGGACATAAATGAAAACATAATATGCATGACCAAGCTAAAAAGTAGTGAAACCTTTAAAGAAGAATAATAAATCATGAACATGGTCAATGCATCTTAAAATCATATTGAAAGCTTCATAAACCTTTAAGAACAACTTAGTTCGTTTTGTGAGATATTTACCATTAACCGACATAGACCACACAAGCTATAACGTGGAATCCAGTGTCTTTCTCCCACACCGAAAATAGATGTCCTTACATGCCAAGGCAAGGACCATAAATTTCTAGCTTAGGTGGATCCACTAGCTATGTCTTTGTAAGACAAATCCTTAGGGTGCACATAGTTAGGTACAAGGAGATCACTACTAGAGACCCGACCTCTACTAACGGGAGAGCCTCCATCTCAATTTTCACTCGGTGCTAAGTAAAAATCCCAATGGAATAGTCATATTTATAAATATATCATCATACATGAAAAAATACAATTAAGTTACCAATCCAAGCTTAAACATCATAGAGTAGCTCCTTAAATCATGAATCATGCATGTGTGAGAAAAACTTTCACCAATCATGATTCCTTAATATGTGAGAAAATCCTTTCACAATTTTATTGATACTTATCTTAAAGCAACCTAGATCATAAACATTCCTTTTCATAAATCATGCATAGTTTTCTTGAAACATCATTCATAGATTCGTAACTTCTTCATAAATTCATGTCTTTAAGAGTTCATATTCAAAATCATGAATATTGCATGGGTTCATATGAAATTTATTGGAAATCATGTAATTGAGTCAAAACAATCATGATAAGATAAAAACAAACTATTGAATCAATACAATTAGAACCCATCAAGAATTGAATGAAAACCTAACCAATTTGATGAAATTGAACTTGGAGAATTGACAATTCTTTGGGGGTCAATGGGTAAATGAAACCCATTAATGAAACCATACATACCTTGGTGATCAAAACCCAAAAGAAATGGAGGAAAATGAGACTTAAAGTTTGAAATCCTAGCTTTCTTCTTGAACTTGAGAGACAATTGGAGAAGATGAATGTGGATGGGAATTGGGGATTTGAGAGAATGAAAAGGTTTGGGTAGAATAAAGAATAGAAGGGTAGTTATACAACCCAAAATTAGGGTGAAAATGACATAGTATAGGTATTAAATGCATAGGAAAGGACCCAAATACCTTTAATAATTAACTGCTGAAGGATACCTACGAATTCGACCTATGGTCCATAAGAATTCCTACGGACCGTCCTGGTCAACCATAGGATCACCTACAAACAGACAAAAATCTTGAACAATTTGAACAAGAGCCATCTCCGAGTCGTTGACTCTCATGCGGTTCGTAGACCTCTTCCCGTAGACCATTCTTCCAAAACACTTCACCAAATCTTAGACCTCTCTGATGGATCCATTCCTATGGGTCGTAGACTTTTCTATGGACCGTCCTGATGGTAAGTAGGAAATTTCAGAGACCTAAAATTTGCTATCCCTTCAAGGCTCTTCCTACGACTCCCTTCTACAGTTCGTAGGTGGGCTCGTAGAAACAGGTCCAGTGCTAAGTTTCCGCAATTTTTTCTTTCCACTTGACTTTCCAATTTTTGGTGTGTTACAATCACTCACAATAGTCACGTTCATCTATCAAAAGTATCAAGTTTATCATGCACAAATGTCAATAGGGACTCAAGGGGAACACTCTTAATCCATGAACTCGCCGACAAAAACCTCGACATCAGTAATACTCGCCGGCAATGACCTCAACATCACAATACACACTAGCAAAGAACTCTGCATCAATAACACTTTCCACAAAGACCACAACATCAATAACGCTCACCGGCAATGACCTAGGCATGGATAACACTCACCGAAAAAGACCTCGACATCAATAATACTTGCCGACAATGACTTCAACATCAATAACATTTGCCAGCAATGACCTCGGCATCAATAACACTCACTCGCAATGACCTTAGCGCCAATCACAATGCCTTTTTCACAGTATTCCATAACCAATGCAAATAGGCATATTCACAAAATAATGAAGAGATGACAATCAAAAGCAATTCACATCCATAACAATACTGTCAAAGTATCACATCAATCAACGAATCAATATTAACATTCAAGGTAATTCATAATGCATAATACACTATTATCAATACGTTGCCTTTTTCATTAACCCTTTATTTCTCATTAAGGTTAACCAATTTGAGAAATTAACCCATCACCTCATTCCCATTACTCCTCGACACATACAAGAAAGAGAGTTCAAGATTCTATAAGCTTTAAAAAGGTTTAGAAATTCACTTGCCTTAATTCAATCAAAAGTCAATCCAAGACTTGAGTTTTTCTCTTCGAAACAATCACTAAATCAACACAATATAGTCAAACAAGTATTCACAATAAAATTTTGGAACTAACAACACCCATATCAATCAATTTGAATAAATGGGCTCAATCAACTCAAAAACCTGATTTCGAAAATGAAGGGTAAATATGGAAATTAATACATGATAATGTTATCCATAAGATTTGGAATCCATTGGTGAAAACCATTTACAAAATGGAATTGTATTCAACTTATAATCATTATTTTTCTTAAAAACTCAAGTTCATGAAAAACCTTTCACTTTCCAATCAAAATCCCAATTTTTGATGTTAAAATCCACAAATAATCATAGGGTACTGAGGATTTAGGGTTACAAACACTTACCCAAAAGATTTAGCATGATAAATATCATTAAGATCGCCTCGAAGGGTTTTCCATAACTCAAAATTAGAGAAAATGGGGTAGAACTCTATAATTATAGACATAAACCCTCCCAGGTATCACAAAATCAAACAATGGTTTTCTTACATGAACATCGCTAATGCGACCTAAGCCTCGCGAAAGCAAACCTCGGATAAGTGGGACCTCTCGCTTTTGTGAGCCGGCTTTCGCTAACGCAAAGGTCGCGTAAGCGAACAAACTTTCACAAATGTTAGGGTATGACCACTTGACCCTTCAAGAATATGAGACAGTCTTCGCTAATGGAACCCTTGCAAAAGCGAAGACCCTTCACGAACGTGAGGTCTGCAGATACCAAAACATTAGCCAACATAAAATTCTCTGAACGGACCTCCAGGATTTGGTCAGAACCCCGTATACACAAACCAAATATGATACTTGATTATATTTGATGTTGCAAATACAATGTATCCATGAAAATATGAATCTGAGGTCTCATTGGCCCAAAACTCATGAAAGTTATAAGAAGAAAACATAACACCTAGAAAGGCCAAATCATGCTTATGACCTCTAAAAATCAACCAAGACTTCTTCTAAGCCTCAATTCATCCCTCAAATCCAACAAAAGTTTTGGAAATCCTATTTGAGTATCCTAATCCCAAGTGTTGACCAAAGTCAACCCAAATGCTAAAATTTCAACAAGTTCAAACTTAGGACCTCAAATCCACAAAAAGACTCTGAATCAAAAACCGACAAATCCTCTAGAACAATTTCCATATTCCAGGGTTGATGAAACTGCCGAAATTCCATTCTGAGACTCAAAACTCCAAAAGACACCAAAAACCACTTTTGATCAACTTAGCCTTTCAAATTCGAAATACATTCATAATTCACTATTTTTACTCAAAGCACAAAAAAAATTTCAAAATCCAATCATAAATGACTCGGGGTTAATATCGTGATGGGTAAAATGGTAATTTTACAAAAAATCCCAAAAATGACCAACTAGGTCATTATATTATCCACTCTAAAAAATAAAGTAAAAGAAAGTACTTGAAGCGTGAAACACTTAGGATATCTGGCACACATGTCAGACTGTGTCCCCCAAGTCGTTTTACCAACTGAACGGTGCTTCTACTGCACCTTTACTGACGTAATCTCCTTGGTCCTACCTACCTATCCAGAATGGTTGTAGGCTCCTCTTTAAAGGACAAGTTTGGACCCAACACTACCAAATCAAGCAAAAGCACATGAGACTCATATGTTACGTACTTACGAAGCATGGAGACATGAAGCACAAGATGCACAGTTGACAGGCTAAGTGGAAAGTCTAACTTATAGGCCACTTCTCCCTGTCGGCTTAAAATCTCAAAAGGGCTAATGAATCTAGGGCGAAGCTTTCCCTTCTTCCTGAACCTCATCACACCCTTCATAAGTCACACTAAGAGCGAAACATGACTACCCTCCATAAATACTAGTTGCCCTGCCTACCTCCACCAGACTTAAGACCTCTAGTGAACTGCATCGGGGCCCTACGACAATCTCTAACAAAGTAGCCTATATTGCCACACTTGTAGTAACTTCCACCAAGAGAAACTTACTGCGAAGAGACAACTGGAGGGAGATGAGCCCCAACACTTGAAGGCTCAAAATGCTTACTATCAGAAGTATAATCTGAACTCTACTTGCCATAGGCACCATGGCCTGTCTCACAACCCCTTGGATCTTGAGATGCTACCGTTATAAGCCTGATAGGTCGAGATAGATGATGACCCTCACTGAACTGATAACAACCTCGAAGTGGAATATTGTCATCATTATACTGATGGTGAAGACTCTTGCCACTATCTCCATAAATCTCAAGGCACGCCTGCTCCACAGCCTTCACATGACTAACAACCTAGGGAAAGGTTGACCTCGCTACTATCAAATGATTCGACGCCACTAAAGTGGCAATGACAACTCACGAACGAACTCCTGGCTCAAATATTGATCCATACGGAATAATATGAGGGTAAGCCTAACCCAATCAAGAAATCTTAAAACATACTTACATATCGATGACGAACCATGATGGGGACCAATCAACCTAACTATGTCCTTAGAAGCACCCGCTGCACCAAAAACCACACCTACCAGTGGTGTACCCTCGAAGAGACTCAGGACTCCTAACATTGAATCTCGAGGAACTGAGGAAGTCAATGACCCTTTTAAATCTTGGGCTACTCCTAAGCTCTCTAAATGTTGAAGAACGTCTTTGACCTTAGGATCTATGCCTGATTGAGGCTCTCTAGCCCTACCAAATGTTGAAACTCTAGTAGGATGTGTTAATGCTCCATCCACGTTGCTCCATCCACGTCCAATGAACACCTCGTGGTATCTATCTAAGATAGCATGGATTCCAAATAAGTAGTTTTAGAGGTTATTCAAAGTGAACTCACACAATAAGGGGACAAAAAAGAATTTAATAAGAATTCCCTATAGCCTCCGAAAGATAGGATACATATGTCTCTGCACCGATCAACAATACTCTACTAGGAACTTTCTCTTATACCAATGATGTTGATCAACTTAGATCTCTAATACCAACTTGTAATAACCCAACTTCTCAGGTGATAATGGCACCTACTATACCCCACCTGGCTATCACGTGGAAGATAAATAATAAGAAACAATAAGCTAAAGAACAGTGAGAAGAAAAAATGATCAACTAAAATAGTACAAGAAACAATCCCGAAGACCTTGCATCAATCAGTAATCGAGCATCAAATCAAAATAGGAGTACAAGGATTTTACAAATACAATACAAGTACAAGTTGTCTCTGAATACAAATATAGAATACCTAGCCAAAGTATATGAAAATTGGTAACTCCAAATGCCAGGAGCTCACCCTAGTATTCAAATCCCAAAAGCTACCCTACACGAACTCCAAGTCAATGGTGAGAACTCATACTATGATCTACAGGGTGCAGAGGGGTAGTTGAGTACCAACAAGCAGTACTCACTAGACATCAACCGACTGAGCTCCAAATATAAAGCAAGTGTTAACAATATGTTATAAGGAAAGCATAGCACAAGTAACTAAACATGAGATATAATATGAAAGACAAGGAATGAGGAGCAGAAATAAGATACAAAGGAAAAGATATCGAGTCAAGAATGTACCTAGAATCGCAAGTCAATTACCTACTCAAAAGGAAACTATGACAACATGGTTAACTACCCAATGTCATAAGAAAGAACATGCACTTATCTAGTCAACAATCTAACCATTAGCAGATCAATATAATAGGAATACATAATATAGTTAAAAAATAACCTAATCAAACCTCCATAAGCTCAAAAGTTACAAATAGCAAACATAAGCCAACCAGCCCCCCAATAAAATCGGAGGGTGAAATAAACAATCAATTGAACTTATGATAGGCCATGAATATGAATGTAGGAAAATGTAGTAGAACAATTACTAACCATCAGTAACCAAGTGTATATACCTACTCCCTGCCCCGATAAGGTGGGGTAGGACCTATGTATCTACCTCATCCGGCACAATGAACGACATGGCCAAAGGAACTCATAATGGATTCGAAAAGCACATATAGATTGCTTGGGCACGATTCTAGTCTTAAAACAAGCCATCTCTACCATGGTACCAGAGGCATGAGTAGCCAAACCAATATAGGTATGGGCGTCAATACTTCTACTAGTCAAGTAAAAGATGAGCACATCCAAATGCCTCTAAGTTTCAATTTGAAAATGAGCATGGTCTTGATGTGTCATAGATCTCAAAAATCAGTTTAACAAGTTGTCTAGTTGGTCGAGGTAGGCTACAATCTAATTTATTTATTGGGATTTATTAGATAATGTTTAGTATGAATTGCATGTGATTTAAGACTGTATTTATCAGATTTTAGACCTCCTTTGATTATTCTATATTTTCTGGATTCCCATAGGAGCATTGGTCTTACTGTGGATGATTGGATCCTTAGTTTTGACTTTTAGACTTACATGTAGTATGACATAGTATGAGTATCCTTGTTAGGATTGATACTTGTGGCTTTAGGCTATAATTGAGCCTTAGATGCCTTAGAATGTGTTTTATCGCCCTTGTAGTTTTGAGTTGCACCCTATAGGACTTGTATTGGGTTACATATCTTATGTTAGTGGTTGAGGCCTTAGTGTTTAGTCGTAGCCATAGGTCTGCATTAGTTATGCTCGGTTGTGGGCTGGAGCGGTATGAAAAGGGTAAGGTGTTGTTCCTTAAGTTATTTCTCTCTTGTTGATTTGGAAACTCTTTTTGACTCTTCTGCTAGTTCATTAGCGGTAGTCTTGTGTTGATTATTTGAGATATCATTATATTGTTGGGCTCCAGGTCTTTCTCAAGGAACAGTTGGATTCTAGGTTAGTTCTCTCCACATTAGTGGCGTGGTAGGGTTGATATTGTATTTATGGTTTTGTGTGCCTTGTTTGGATGCTGGTGATGAAATGCATTGCACTTGTTGCTTATTTTCATGTGTGTTGTGGTACGAGGAGGCAATTTAAAAGAGGAAATTCGAGATAAAATCATTTGGGTAAGTAATTATAACCTTAAATCTTCATTTTCCATTAATTCTTTATGAATTTAAACCATCAAATTAGGGCTTTTGAATTGCAAGGTTTGGGTTTTTTTTCCCAGTAACTCAAGGTTTTTATTAAAATGGTGATTATGAACTGATTTCAAATCTGTTTTTGATTTGGTTTTAACCATTGATTTCCAAATTATTTGGAAAACACATTTTCATATTAATTTCCAGATTTACCATTCTCTTATAGAATTGGGTTTTTTGCTCGATTTGACCCTATTTTCAAAAATATTTGATATGGGTGTTGTTAGTTTTGAAATTTTATTATGATTAGTTATTTAATCAGATTTAATTGATTTAGAGACTCGAAGAAGGGGGAAATCTCAAGTCCTAGAGTGATTGTTTGATTAAGATAAATGAATTTCTTGACCATTCTTTAGTTAATAGAATATTGTATTTCCTTATTGTATATTGTGGGGAGAAATGGGATATGGTGATGGATTTGATTTAATAATGTTGAGCGCCTCTAATAAGGAACTTGGGGTAATGAAAAGGCAATTTGATGGTTTATTAATGTGTGATTTGTTGAGAATGATTTGGTTGACTGTAGCGACCCCTTTTAATGACATAACTGTATTGTGTGGTTGTGAGTTGTGTATTGATATGAAAATTGTCAATTCTCATGATTTGTGTAAACATGGATACTTGCATTGGTTCTGAAACACTATGATGAGATTATTATGATGAGAATGTTGATGTGAATGGTTTCGACGAGTTCTATATTAAGGTGTTGGGCCACACACACTATGTCAAATTCTATATTCAGGGGTCGGGCCACACACTCCCTAGTAGGTTCTATTTAGGGGTCAGGCCACACATTTCATGGCAGATGCATAGAGTGATAATTCCCCTGTTGGTTTCGATCTTAGTCTTACCGAATGTGTATTTTAGAATAGACATGTATCAACTTAAATGACATTTCTTTTCATTTCATTGCATTGCACCGCATTGCTATTTATGAACTTGTGAGTGTTGCTGGAGAATTTGTGATTGTTGGATATTGAATCTGTGTTGAACACCTATACTTATTGAATGTTGTTATTGTTCTATGTGCTATATAAATTGCAAACTGTTAGGTTGGCCTGATTTATGTGTAGGTTGTAGTTTGTAGTGTCTGGATGTTCGGTTAGAGTGTTAAGAGTAACTGAACTCTATAAATCTTTGCTTTGTGTTTAGGAGTTTGTTTGCTGAGTACTGTGTTGCTTGGTACACACTCTCTTGCTTCTACATTTGTGTAGGCTACAAGCCCAGATCTTCGTGGTACTCTCTTCTCTTCTTGTCAAGGGCTTCTTGTGTAGATTTGTGAGGTAGTTCTATGTAATCTCAGCGGACTCTCTTACTCCTATTTAGATCTTGTTCTATTCTAGAGATAATATCATTTGAGACTTATATTTTTCTTTCCAATTTACTGTAATACATTAGAAGCTTGTACACGTGAACATCCAAATTTTGGGAGTTTATATAAGTTTATTATGATTTCCGCATTCTTTATGGTGTTAGGCTTTTATTCTTGTTTTACTTTCACATTTTATCGTCATGTTTGGATTTTAGGTTGACTTGTCTTGGTGGGTTAAACCAAGTGTCATCACATCCATTTTTGGGTTATGACGTTTGAATGGTAGGTAGTGAAATAAGTTTTGAGGGTTTTCTTTATACCATGATTCTTTCCGAGGGAGAAACATTTTCCTTTTATCTTATTTTGTTTTATTGGATTGGTGTTTCCCTATGATAGATTGAGAGACGACTTTCTTAAGAAACAATGACAAGTTTTAATTTTATTTTGAGTTCATCTCATACTTGTCTCAAACGGGACCACCAAAAATTTTGATAGGCAAAGGATTTTTGAAATGATTTTAAAATTTGAGAAAAAGAGAAAAACTGTGAATTTGAAGGCAATATCTTTTCATGACTCTTACATTCTTTATTTGGCTTTGTGATTTACAAGAGAGTGTTAATTATCCTGTCTTAATTGGTAAAACATCATTTGGCTCAATTTCTTTTAGACTAGCTATATGTCTTGTTGGTTTGTGATGCTCTGTGCAGTGAGGTCCTATTTAATTCCTGCATATGCATGTTGTCTAGAACTCATCCAAAAATGTGATTCAAGGCAAAACTTTAGATGTGACTTGATGTGAAAAATGAACCAAGATCCTTTTTGAATAGTCGCTTTGCTTAAACTCTCCTTTAACATTGATCTTAGTCAACTCCATTTAACCTAAACCGATTTATTTGGTAACCAGGTAGTATACCTTGAACTTTTTGAATCTTCTCTTTGGCACCCTACCTCCATAAAGACTAGTGATGAAATTGTAGGCTAAAATCCTATGTTCATGGGAAAACAAATAAAGAATATATTAGTGATATAGGAAAAAGCCTAAGTTTGGGCGATGTGTGCATCAATGAATGAAAGAGGAATGAATTGAAATGCTTATGGCACCATATGCTTCAATTGAAAAAACTACTTAGTTAAACCTATTGATGAAAGAACAAAAAAAAGAATAAACTGGTGTTATCTCATCTTGTGCACATGCCTAATGTGTTTAAAAATGGGTATTTGAATGAATGGTTGATGTTATAAATGAGAGCGATAAGGTAAAGCCAAATCAATGATGTGAGCGGTATTCTCAAAGTGATATTTGATAGTGTTGGGATGTTTTAAGTCACTTTGACGAAATGAATATCCTACATTTTGTCCCATGCTTGAATTTCTTTGTGAGAGTGAGTGTCTTTGCATACTTAATAATCCCTTGATGTGAAATTCATGATAGTAAGAGAGATTCTCTCTTATTGTTAGTTGTATTATATCTTTCGAGTGAATGGTGAGGTATTGATTTCAATTTAGTTGAATGAATGTGACAAGTTCTGTCATGAAACCGTAGGTATATCTTGAACATTGATGACATTAACATTAGATTCTTGTAAATGTGTTAATAAAATATTGTTCCTGGATTTTTGTTGAAAAGTTGATTTTAAATGATAAAAGATTTCAAAGAAGATGACCTTTGCCTTGTGAAAATGGTGAAACGAATTGTGATTTGTATTTGTATATAGAATCTTTCCTTTTTTTCAGTCATAGTAGTCTGTTGTGAAACCTCTATGTCTTGATTAGACTAAGTAAATCCTATGCTTAGTGAGTGCTTTGCTTTAGGATAAACAATAGTTCATGTTTGAGGGTTTGAAATATTACCAACTCGTTCGACACTTTAATATGAATTATTGTCATGTTTTAATTCTAATTGAAGGGATTTTAGGTCCTTTTTTATATTATATGCAAGCATTCCTTAAGCATTAATAAAATGAAGGAATGGAGCTGGAACGTAACTACTTTGAACATGGCAAGGAACATGTGTGTAGCGGAAGTGCAAATGCATTTCCCATGTGCAACACATTTGATAAGAGAAACTAGACTTGCATACACATACAACAGAAGTGAACTTGTATTTCACCGTTGCAAGCACATGTTCAGTTGATCAAATATGGAATGAAACTGATGAAGTGCATTTTTCAAGACCCAAACAGTCATGAGTGGCACCTACATTGAACAACCAAATGGGAGAACCATATACTAACTAGAATGCCAACCCAGCATCATTAAAAAACAAAGTCTATCTTATAAAAGTAAAATAGTTCAATAATCAAAGGATTGAGTCCCCATAAACTCAACCCAATAGTTCAAAACATTCAATGCAGAAAATAACCCCTAAAAAAACTGAAAGTCATCATAACCAAAATCTAATATGATCAAACTGGGGATGCAACCCCGAAACTAATCACACTTAAAACTGAAGAAAAACATTTAAAACAATTCACGGAATCTTAAAGTTATATTAAGATACTAGATATACATATTAAAAGTTAAGCAAAACATTTGAAACTTCATATTGAACGACTCTCTAAATTTTCCTATCTATGAAGCCTCTATTGTTTAAATATAGGAGTCGGAACAAGATCCACGACAAACTTAATCAAACTACTAAGGTAATAAAAGACTGGAGTCCTTCGAAAAGTAAGAAGGCTTACCAAAAGTTGACAAGTAGTGATGTGATCTCAACGGCACGTTGGTTGATAATCCTTAATACATGTATCTGCATTATGAAACGATGCAACGTCGATTGACATCAGTACATGGAATGTACGGTATGTCATAAAGCTGAATGAAACAGATAACTAAGCTAAAAGACTGAAGTAAAACATGCACATGAAGAAAAATAATTTAAGCTTTACACAATAAGATGCAATGATAGAAAATACTTAAATATAAACACTTTACTTTATTATGGAGTTTCTCTAATTAACGACCATCACTATGAGCCTCATGATGATACTACATCTTACCCACATTGCCAGATCTGCCTTATACCTTGTCGAAGTATAGAACTCAAATTAAACTTATGGATCCACTAAAAGCCTTCTTGAGGCAGGTGAGGAGTCGCCCGTCTTGCGGTACGATCCTATCAACGCTAACGGCGTAGGTTATGAAGTTTGAGTTATATTAACTCATATCCCAAATCAGTGCTCAGTACTACTCCCAATATATAAATATGTATACTCATATAAAATACTTAGTGGGTTGAGTTAATACTCAAAAGAACATATTTAAGGGACAACTGAACTTTACTTTATTTGTCTGAAATGCTTCTGAAAACTCTTTATGATTTTCTGGAAATAATATTTCCTTTCTAAATGTAAAAATAATACATTTGGGATCATAAAGTCCCCTTTAAACTCTTCTCAATGATGTTTTAAAATTACTCTTGGACTCTCTTTAAATTCCAAAATCAATGCAAGCAAATAATTGCAAAACAACTTTCGACTAAATCTCATCAACTAGGGTTCATGTGAAAATATAAGCATTAACAACAACACAAATGTAACATCTCAAATTCAAAAAGATGAGAAATTGTACCTTTTCAGGATCTGGTGCCACTACCGACAGAGCCACCAATGATCGTGGTCTAACACATGGTCCGTAGGTAGGCCTGTGGTTGGTGAATCCAAATTTTCCAAAAAAGTGCCAAAGTTTCAGTATTTACATACGATTATGGTCCGTTGTCCTATGCACGAGTTGTAGGTAGGTCTCGTAGGTGAGTCGCATACTTAATGGGATTTGAAGAGATTTTTGTTGGACTAACAGAAGCCATGTACAGACCATATATGGGTCATGTCAGTCGAAGGTCAAAAAACAAATTTTCTGAACCCATCGACGGTCGACCAGGACAGTATGTAGGTGGACTCACAGACCGTAGGTCCCTACTGTCGATGGGGGTCGACATTTATTTTAGAAGGGCTTTTGGATCTTTTCATTATTCTAACCCAATACTATGTTGTTTTACTTCCTACCCAAAGCCCTATATAATGAATTTTATCCCCAAAATCTCCTAATTCAATTCATTCTCTCGAATTCCTAAAAGAAGAACATGTTCATCCTCTCTAATATTTCTCTCTCTAAAAGCTTGAAGAAGAATACTATTTTTTCTAAGTCAAGTCTCCAATTTCACCATTGATTGTAAGCTCTTGGCATTAAGGTATAATAGTGATCACACATGGATCTCTTTCCTCTATAGGGTTCCTAAATTCTTCAATTTACAAGTTAGAGATATCCAATTGAAGTTAGGATTTTCTTCCATGTCATGGGTTCCTTTCAATGTTGATTTAATTTATTGTTTTAAGAACTATGCATGAATTGAGATAATTACATGTTTTTAAGTTGAATCTCCATGAACCATGCATACCCCCATGTTTTCTAAGTTAGGTTGATATGATGTGGGTTTTGAACTATTAAAGATGAATTTATGAAGATCTGCATGTTCTTTATCAAATCGATGAAAATGATTTAAGTTGCTTTGAGAGTAAAGCATCCATGTTGTTGTTGTTGTGAAAGGATTTCTCACATACACAAGAGACCATGATTATGAAAGGGTTTTCTCACATAAAGGATTCTTAGGATTGAAAGGTTTTCTCAACTAAACTTTGAATCAAGATTTAAGAGCTATTCTAATGAAACCTAGCTTGGATTGACTACTTAATGTGCTTTCCATGGATGATAAGGCAAGTGGCGATTACCTATGCCTTTTAATGAAAGATAAGTTAAGCTAACTACTATTCTGTGGGATTTACTCTTAGCCTTGAGTGGATATTTAGATGGAAGCTCTCCCGTTAGTAGAGGTCGAATTTATAGTAGCAATCTCCTAATCCCATACCTATGTGCCCCCATATGATGATTGTCTTAGATAGACATTAGCTAGTGGATCCATCTAAGCTAGAAGTTCATTGTTGAGACCCAATTTTGGCCTAACATTTTTAAAATTCACAACTTTTAAGTTTTATTTATTTAATAGTTCAAAATAATTTTTTATAATTTTAAAATAAGTTTATCGATAACTATCCTTATTTATCAAAAAATTAGGATTTTTTATCAGTTAATATTAGTTACATTATTTTTATCACAGCCGATTGACTACGTTCAAATATTTGTTTATTTTTTATTAAATCATTATTTCTGTTAAATTGTATTTTTTTTACATGTCATTAGTTACGTTAATTACATTTTTTAATATTTATTTTATTAGTTACATTTGTTAATATACATTTTGATATTTTGCAGAATCTAGAAATTCATTCAATATGAATAAAATTTCATATACAGATATTTTATTAACTAATGGTTTTGGCCCACGGTTTTAAGAGAATAGTATTGTACTATAGGTAGTTTTCGATTTTCTATATAAACAATAGCTTATTCATTAAGTCAAGTGTGGTGAAAAATATTTAGGTTAGGAGGAACTTTTTCTAAAGGGAAGAACCCTAATCTTTCTCTCCTCCTATATGCTCTCATAGCCGCCACCCAAAACTCACCTCCGTTTATCACCTTTTTCCAGCCAAACATCTCTCATTTCCTTCACTATTCCAGCCACCAAATCAATAGCAAACCACCACCTTCTCCACGCCACCAAATGCCACCACTGTCCAGCCACCTACAACCATGAAACCATAAGTAACCACCACACAATTGAGCTCAAAGCTCATTGCCCAGAACACCACTTAAAACCCCAACTCCAATAACAACCGAACAACCCCCAAACCTGCCTGAAAATAGCCACTAAAAACGGCTCCAAGATCTGACAGCGAGCAACCAACAAAGTCCCAATTTTCACTTGTCTCTTTCACGATCGGATACGACCAGATCTGGTAGAAAATCAACAAACTCCGGCAAGAAGCTCTAAGCTCCGGTGAACCGGACCATGCAACCAGTCCCCTTACCCTTCCCCTTTTTCATTTTTTGTTTGTTTTGCAGGTTATCGGCGACCTCGTAACAACCAGATCTCCACCCACGAGCTCCTCCAGGAAGCAACAATAACAACAACCACGACTCCGACCAAAACCCACACTCTCCGGCGGAATCGGTCACAAGAAACAACCAGCTCCAATATATATATCCTTCTTTCTCTTTTTAAGTTTTGTTTAGTCTCTATTTTATGATTACAAAATAATTGATATTTTCCTGGATGAAGTAATTATTTTTGTAGATTGTGTTTTGTTTGTTAGCCTTATTTTATCATTATTTATGGGTTTGTTATTTTGTATAAATTTGTTCAAATTTGTTTTAGTAATTCTTTCTTAGTATATTTCTAGCACCTTTAAATTATATAAAGATTTTATGATTGATTTTTTCAATAGTTTATGATACTGCCTTGTTTCCTTTCTTCTTCTAATTGTTGTTTATTTTAGTTTTTTTTTTGGTAGTTTGCTTATTTGATTATTTTGTTGTTGCACTGATTTTGTTATTTTCGGTGATGCTAACTTTCCGGATGCATTTGTTTTATTTTACTTGTTAACTAAGGATTTGTTATAATAGTTTAGTTTTCGGTTAATTACTATGGCTAATTGTGTTTTTAGCGTATTTTGTTTAATTTGTTGTTGTTAGTAGGTGTTGTTATAAACTATTTTTATTAATATTATATTTTCTCTGTTAACTTTAAGTATTTCCTGATAGATTTACATTGACTATTATTATTTTATTATTGTTTGTCATATTTCAAATGACATTTGTCTTTTACATTCTCCGTTAGTTCTATTTAAATTGCAAATTAAAAATGGCCAATGGGAAAATCTCTTCGTCGATTTTGGAGGCCTCCCCAATGTTAAAAGATGAAAATTTAGTTTATGTTTATATTTTGTTTGTTAAAATTGGCCAATGAAGAAAATTACCGTCGATTTCCAAGGCCTCCCATGTTAATAAGACGGATTTTTATTTTGAAGGCGAAAGTCCCCGGCAGCGGCGCCAAAATTTGAGCGTATCAAATTACACCTCCCGTTTAAAGGCGAGAGTCCTCGGCAGCGGCGCCAAAATTTGATACACTCAAATTACACCTCCCTAAAGAAGTATAAGCGATTGTTACCAAGTAAAGAACCCAACTTGGAGGTTGGGGTCGATCCCACGAGGAATATGGTTAGACTTAAACTCAACTTACAATTATATTCGTTTAGCCAACGTATTTCTGAAACAAGTAAGTAAGAGCGGGGGGGGGGAGGGATTTGTGAAACAAATAATTGATTGTTGTCAAGTGATAAGTGAGCAGGATTTAAACTTTGTTGTTTATCAATGAGAGAAAGTAACTAGGATGTACATGTTCCCCATAAGCTCATAACGTTGTAATCCTAGTATTAGTAATCATTTCCTAGTGTATTACATGCAAAGTGATAAGTTAGGTATCTCTAATTCCTTGGTCCGACAACTAGAGAATTTAACCCCGCACCTTGGTCCAGCTACGTGTGTATAATTTACTAACCCTTACCTTTACCTCATATTAGACATCACATCGATGTATGGCTTAGTTTTCACCCTCGCACCAAT
>NW_006239097.1:344038-344159 GCF_000226075.1 Solanum tuberosum | reverse complement strand
TTGGTCTGGCAAGTAGCAACAAGGCGAGTTCTAATGCGTGCACTCGTTGAAAAGACTTCTAAACGAAAGAATTATCAATGCATGCAAAACACTATTCAAGAATTACTTATTTACTATTCAT
>NW_006239097.1:329069-343761 GCF_000226075.1 Solanum tuberosum | reverse complement strand
TCTAACCTCCAAAAATGAGGTTTACATGCCCTATATATAGAAAAATAAGTCCCAACTAAAAAGAAAACAAAATAAGGAAATAATGTTTCTGGACACGGTTGTAGTTGACGACACTGACCTACGGACCGTGGACTGACCTACGGTCCGTAGGTCCCTTCCGTGGTTTGGGACTTACACAATTTTTCTGAATCTTGGAACTCCAACTCTCAGTACCGAATGACGGCTCAACAACACGAATCGTGACTTGACGGTCCGTGGATCCTCCTCTGTAGTCTCATGCTTACCTTGATAAAAATCAGGTACTGGAACACCTTCTCTGAATCAATTGACGGACCTGCAGGATGGCCCGTAGGTCGAACTACGGTCCGTCGATCATGGTCGTGGTTTCACACTTGGTCAAGAATTCCCTGATTATTTCTTCAACCCTTTCTCATCAATCTACGCCCTGTACCTACGGACCGTGACTGGACCTACGGTCCGTAGGTGGCTTTTTTCGCAACATTTATTCAGCTGTGTCCTAGCTCCCACGTCCGAACTTATTTCCTGCAAACAAGATAAAAACACATTAATATCACTGCTAAATGGCCCTAGAAACACAACTCTTAAGTGAAAAGTATTAAAAATATCGTAAAATCACGGTATATCAACACCCTCAACTTAAATTCGTTGTTTGTGCTCAAGCGACGCACTAAGACTCTAAACGACACTTGTATAGAAGTAAGCATTCAAGCACAAGCAATCACATGACTCTCTATCCCGACTCTCTTTTTGAGTGCAAATCTTTTCTCTTAGACTCAACAAGCTAACTCATGCGGATCAAAATATGACAAAGATCGACCAATCAATACACAACATACACTGTTTGGCTATCACCAAGGTACCAACTTTCCGATAATGTAACTAGTGCCCTTACTTCAAACGAAATCTCTTTTTCACACAATGAATATGATTTTGAGTATAAGGATTCATTCAACACTCACGCTCTGAAGTAATTTCAAGTACAGTTAGTGCTTAATACCATAGGCTTGCCCTTATTTTCACTGCTTAGACTTTCCAAACTAGTTTCTAGGATCACTATAGGACTTTTGTTAGCTTGTAACGTAGGCTCGGGGTCGGGTGTGGTACATTTAGGTACTTTTTAGTGACTTTCTGCCCTCCTTGACATTACATTGGCTATTTACCTCTTCCTTGACCCATTTTTGGCAACTTTTCATCTCAATTTCTTTCCCTTAACTCTTCTCAACCAAGGATGCGACTTTTGACTTTTTGACTCTTATTTCTCATTTTCTTATTTTTCTTTTACTTTATTTTCTTTTATTGCTTTTCACACTTTTCTTTTGCTTCTTTTGCACAAAGTCACATCCTCTTTCATACTTTGTCCTCTTTTCAACACGTAAACTCTTTTTCATACCCTTTTTCCATTTGGTTCCTTTTTCATAGCCACCCTCAACTTATGCATTTTGCATTAGTTGAGGTGCACAATGTCCTATGTCGGACCAGGGCCAAGATCAAGGTAAACTTTTTGGGCTTAGCCACCCTCAACTTAGGCTTTTGGCCTAAGTCAAGGTGCACATGTCCAAGAAGGGACCGGGGCCAAGACAATGTTTTTAAGGGAAGGTGAGTTAGGTGAATCAAAAGAATTGGTCAATTTTAGGCTTAAACATTTAGATCAAAAGGGAATAATGCTACCATTTGGTTAGATCATTTTAGGCTTTAAGTGGACTAATTTGAACAATGTCCTATGATCACTTCCTAACTTCTAGCCTAGATTATCCTAGCAGGACCAACGGGGCAAGTTTTAGATTGACGCAAAATTGTCTGAACAATCAACCATTCTCACACACTCTTGGCACATTAGTTTTCATTTATCAGATTACCCAGTTCTAAGTTTTTAGCTTAAGTCATGAGATCAAGTTGGTTCTTTACCATGTCATACTCAGAGCCAACACATTCAACTCATTCTAGCCTACAAATTTTTAGCACATATCACAAATTTTGGACGGGTATCATTTTTCATTCTTAATTATGCCATCATGCTTCATTCTTTCTCGTGCTTCTACACATGTCAGTTCAACATAAATTAAAAATAGTCTCTTGGGGAAAAAGAACACAGGAAAGAAAACTCCAAGAGAGGATTATGAGTTGGGCTACTCAGACTTAACCATATCAATCACAATCCATTTACCCCATCCCCAACAAAATAGAGTTCAATTGTCCCCAATGCACAAAAAGTAAAGATTAAAGGATTGGGTGAAGTAAACCTGTGGCGCATAGCGCCGAAGACTCATCAACAAGCGGGTGGGTCCGATTTCCCAGAGCCCGCTGGAACAACACTTGGGTCACCTTCAGTAGTGCCCACATCATCTATCATAACACCCTTAGTAGTGCTATCGATTACTCATACCGCACCATCAGTGGTGCTCACATCATCTCGCACAGTGACCTTAGTGGTGGGCCTAGACCTCGAGGCTCCAAGAGTACTCTCACGAACCCTCTTCTGGCACAATTCATCATCCACAATGGAGGCTCTCCTAGCCTGCTCATTCTGCTGGCGCTCCCGCTTGTTTGCTCGAGCAGCCTCAGTAGTGTCAGAAATTTGACTAGAGCGGTGCCTCTTTCCACGAGCACAAGTGGGCACGGGCTGTGCTACGTCATCTCTGAATAAAGCATCAAGCATTGCATCATCAGCTAATGCAGTAGGTGCAGACTCTGGCTCATCTGTGGATGGGGCAATGATGGCCTCAAGGTCGGCCCAGAGACTGTCTAACTCGGTCTGGAAAGAGGACAGATCTGTAGCAGGGCTGGTCGCTCGAGGACTCTCAACTCGAATGCATCCAGGCGCTTATGAACGGCCTGGACCTTCTGGTCCAACATGGTCTCCATCCTCCGCTCCATCCTAACCTCGGACTCTGCAATAGACCGATACATCCATAGCTTCACATGATGGAGCAGCGTGGCCATTTGAGCCTTTAATTTCTGAACTAGAGCTAAGGACACAACATCAGCTCCCGAAGACGATGTGGCTCTAGATGAGCTAGGGGTCCGACTATAGGGTGTGGGCTGGAGGGGCAGGTTCCTCAACCTGCAACTACTCCACATCAACTACTAAATCTGCTCCTAATGGCGGCACTTCTATATGTGGACCACGTCGTGGGGCAACTACATTGGCCTCATCCTGAATAAGGCTGATGTCAAGGGTTTCGATCGCCTGCACCAATTTGTCACCATGCCAGATAGGCACCCCAACATCCCTGCACAACTGAAAGATCATACACGGGAAGGATAAAGTAGTGGTAGACTTGAACGCCCTCTCATGGATCTGTGCCACAGCATACAGGCAAAATCGATCTCGAACCCAGCTACCAAAGTCGCAACCATCACCGCTCTATCCCAAGTAAGCGCATTATCATCCTTAGTGGGCGAGACCCTGTTCCGAAACAAAAGCCAGAAGAACTTAGCTACCAAAGTGAGAGTGGCCTTCTTGATGCTTAAACCCAGGGTGGTGACCCACTCTGCTTTTCTCTACTAGCCAATGTAATACAATCTCCCTTTTCTCTGCACTTCGCTGGAACTCCCCGCTCCGCACGATGTCCCATCTATAGTCAAACTCGGTCGTATTGAGTACCCAAGTGCGGCTAAGGCCGTAGAGGAAATGGTGGATGGTGTTCTCAGATATAGCCACAGAAAACCAGCGCACTAGTGTTGCTGTGAGTGGTGCCTGGGCTCTGGGCTTGGCATTCTTGTGAATAGAGCCTCGGAGGGTGGCTGCATAGGAAACATATAACTCCCTTAAAATCTCCTCGCTATAAGTCCCAGGGCACCGAGCCAGCTCCTCGCATTTGTGTTGCTGAAAGAGCCGGTGGATATCGGGTATGGTGTGGAGGCTCCACATGAGAACTCTGCGCTCCTCTGTGATAAGTCGGGCCATCTTCTCTTTTTCATTTAACATCCTGGCATCCCTGTAGATCTTCCATTGACCCTCAATGCACCATCTATTAGGCTCTTCAACAATTGGAGCAGGGTCTGTGTTTGATGGCACTGGAACCTCCCCCGAACTAGTAGTCTCATCAGACGAGGCGGCCCGCCCATGTGAACTTGAGCCTGTTGTGGAGCCAGAAGCAGACCCTGAAGTAGAGGCGGACTCAGAACTAGAAGCAGACCTAGCTGGTGATCCAATTAGTGTATCCTCATCAAATTAAGAGGCAGTGACTACGTCGAAAACCACTTGCTTGGATTGATTCCGGGTAGTCTTGGGTGTTGTGGGGGATGTCCTTCCTGTGGGGGGACATATGCGGAGTCATTCTCCGCATCCATATCTTCGTTGATTAGCTGACGGGTTGGTGCCATTGATTTGGATATACCCTTGACGGCTAGAGCTTTCTTCGTGGCCATGGTACATGTGGAGGGAGAATTAGTACCTATATAAACTCAAAACACACTCGAAATTATTTTAGAACAAAGAATGAACCAAACGAAAAACTAATTTTTTTTCCAGACAATGACTTCAGTGGCCACCTACGGTGGGTACCTATGGTCCGTAGGTTGACCTACATTCCGTGGATCCCCTCCGTAGGTCAGAAGTCCCAAAAAAATTGGGCTCTGATGGGAACCACGGATATGCAAAATGGTAAGTAGATTGACCTACGGACTGTAGTCCTTCTCTGTGGTTCCACACTTAGTGGAATTGCTATGTGCCACAAAAACCACACTTAGTGGAATTGCTATGTGCCACAAACTACGGACCTGATCTATGGTTCGTAGACTGACCTACGGTCCGTAGACGGGGTCTCGTGGACCAAGTCTGTGCCAGGTAGTCGGTATGCCTCATGTTTAAACCAAATTTTGACAATTTCAAACATACATCCTAAGTCTAATCATGCATTTCAACACAATTTATGATAGTTCATCATCCCTAGGGCTCCAAGTACTCATTTCTCAACATGTATTGCATACAAAATTTAGGAACCGCTGGTCGAAACTTTAATTTAGACCAAATTTTCACCAAATTATTTAATTACTAAGACTACACAATCACTATCTATCGTCCCATGGGTGTTTCTAACATATAATTCATGCGGAACACATACAATATCACAGCCAAGGTCAAGATCCACTTCCTGACTTTCAATAACAACAATGAACCGGAATTCAAAGTGAAGGGAAAGTCGATTACCTTACAAGCAAAGGAAGTGGGTGATGGTGTGATGACTTTAGACTTCCAACAACTTCTTACTAGCCTTTTTGCAAAACCCGGACACCGGAACCTCTGGAAAATGGAGAATGAGGGAATTTTGGAGAGATGAGAGTGAATTGGGACAATGGGAAATGGAAGGGGAGTGATTTAGGGGATATGGGAGTAATATGAAGGGATTTTAGGAGAGGAGAGATTTTAAAACGGTTGGGGGGAGTTTTTGATAATGGGGGGATGTTTAAAACTAGGGTTTGGACCCACGAGACCCCATCTACAGTCTGTAGGTCACTTTCTTACTTAGAAAAATTAGAGATCTTACCTGGGGTCTACGAATACCATTCATGATCCATGGTTTGACACGGATTGTCGATGGTCTCCGTAGACCTCTACACCATACATTTTCTGCAGATTTTACTTTTCAACCCTACACATGTAGCAACCGTTAGGCCTTTCTTTTTACATTTTCTGAACACTTTTTAAACACAGACCCTATGCTATATATAGCTAACACTGAAACAAAAATTAAGCACATATCTAAAGGAATACATAAAAGCAAATAAATAAAGAAAACTACTAAACCGAAAAGAAAAACCTATAGTTGGCTAGATTGTACATCTTGGGTTGCCTCCCAAGCAGTGCTTGATTTAACGTCGCGGAACAATGCAGGCCTTTTGATTACTCAGACTTCATTAAGATAGTAGGCCTTACCAACTTCTTGCACACATTCCGCATTTCCCAGGTAGACTTTGATCCTTTGCCCGTTTACCTTGAACCTTGTTCCCTCATTGTTCTCAAGCTCGATCGCTCCATGTGGGAGCATTCGCGTGACTAATAATGGCCCGATCCATTTGGACTTGAGCTTGCCCGGAAACAAGCGCAACCTAGAGTTGAATAGAAGCACAAGATCACCCACAACAAATTCTTGATTTTTAATCCTTTGATCATGATACTTCTTCATCTTCTCCTTATACAAGGCTGAAATTTCATAAGCTCTTAGGCGAAACTCATCAAGCACATTCAAGTCACTCATCCTCTGATTTGATGCGGCGTCCCAATCCAAATTTAGCTTCTTTAGTGCCCAGATAGCCTTATGCTCTAGTTCTACCGGCAAATGGCAAGACTTCCCATATACAAGTTGGTAGGGGGACATACCTATGGGAGTCTTGAATATTGCAGTACGATAGGCCCATAGAGCATCATCAAGCTTCCTTTACCAATCAATTCTATTAGCATTCACAGTCTTCACCAAAATCTGTTTGATCTCTCTGTTGGATACTTCGACTTGCCCACTAGACTGTGGATGGTAAGGAGTGGCTACATTGTAGCGGATGCCATATTTCTCAAGTAATGCCTTCAACAACTTATTACAAAATTGGGAACCTCCATCGCTGATAATCGCCCTAGGTGTACCAAATCTGGGGAAGATGTTCTTTTTCAAGAATGCGGTGACACTTTTACCTTAATTGTTGGGAAGCGCAATTGTTTCCACCCACTTCGACACATAATCAACCGCAACAAGAATATACTTCATCCCATGTGAACTCACAAATGGACACATAAAATCAATGCCCCATACATGAAACAACTCTATTACCAATATAGGATTCATATGAAGCTCTTGCCTCTTTGAAATCCCTCCTTATCTTTGGCAACGGTCAAAAGACTTGGCGAAATCATGAGCATCTTGGTGGATGGTAGGCCAGTAATACCCACACTGCAAAATTTTATGCGCAGTCCAAATACCACTATGATGCCACCAATAGGTGATGAATGGCACACCTCTAGTATACTCAACATCTCGACCTCGGGCACACAATGACGAATAATCCCATCAGCAAAACTACGATACAAGTAAGGCTCATCCCAAAATAATTTCTTCACATCATGCATAAACTTTTTCCTTTGGTGAAAAGACAAATTCAATGGCACCAGATTACTTGCCAAGTAGTTAGCAACGTCTGCAAACCAAGGAATCAGATCATGAGAAGCAGCCAATACCTGTTCATCTGGAAAAGCATCATTAATTTCAGCCCTATCACCAAACTTGAGCATAGCTTCTTCCTCCAATCTGGACAAGTGATCGGCAACCTGATTTTCTGTCCCCTTTCTATCTTTCACCACAAAGTCGAACTCTTGCAGCAACAACACCCATCTAATCAACCTCGGTTTTGTATCCTTCTTTGCCATCAAATACCTTAATGCAGAATGGTCAGTATGCACAATGACCTTAGTACCAAGCAAGTAGGATCGAAATTTCTCGAATGCGAAAACCACTGCAATAAGTTCTTGTTCAGTCACTGTATAGTTCTTTTGAGCCATATTTAGAGCTTCGCTAGCATAGTAGATAGGATAAAGAATCTTCTCTCGCCTCTGTCCCAATACCACACCAAGCGCCAGTCCACTCGCATCACACATCACTTCAAACGGTTGCCCCCAATCCAGTGAAATAATGATAGGTGCAGTAACTAACTTCTACTTCAACTCTCCAAATGCTCTCAGACAAGCATCATCAAAATCAAACTTATACTCCTTTTCGAGCAGTTTGCACAATGTACGTGCAATTTTGGAGAAATGCTTGAAGAACCTTCTATAGAAACCTGCATGCCCAAGAAAACTTCTAACACCTTTAACAGAGATAGGTGATAGAAGCTTTTCTATTACCTCAACTTTCGCTCTATCAACCTCAATACCCTTCTCAAAAATTCGATGACCCAGAACTATCCCTTCTTTCACTATGAAGTGGCACTTCTCCCAATTGAGCACAAGATTGCACTCTTCACACCTTTTAAGCACCTCGGCCAAATGGTCCAGACAATGATCAAATGAGTCACCTACCACAGAGAAATCATCCATAAATACCTCAATAGTGTCCTCCATCATATAAAAAAATATCAACATCATACAACGTTGGAAGGTCGCTGGGCATTACACAACCCATATGACATCCGTTTGAAGGCGAAAGTCCCATAAGGGCAAGTGAAGGTGGTCTTCTCTTGGTCTTCTGGAGCTATGAAAATCTGATTGTCGCCCGAATATCCATCAAGAAAGCAATACCAACCCTTAACAGCAAGTCGATCCAGCATTTGATCCATGAATGGCATAGGGAAATGGTCATTTTCTGTCCAAGCATTTAATTTCCGATAGTCCATGCAAACTCTCCATCCAATCTCAGGCCGCATCAGAACAAGCTCGTTTCTCTCATTAGGTACCACAGTAATCCCACCTTTCTTAGGCACACACTGAACATGACACACCTAACTACTATCTGCAATTGGATAAATAACTCCAGCATCCAACCACTTGATGATTTCCTTTTTAACTACCTCTTACATAGGCGGATTGAGTCTTCTCTGGTGCTCAATACTAGGCTTGTGATCCGGCATAAGTTGAATTTTTTGAGAACAAATACCAAGAGGGATCCCAATAATGTCCGCGTAGTCCACCCCATAGCCCGCTTGAACCTCTTCAACACAGAAACCAATGCATTAACTTGTGTCACATTCAAATCTACCGCAATGATGACTAGTAAAGTACCATCTCTCCCCAAGAATACAACCTCAAATGTGATGGTAGAGCCTTCAGCTCCAATTTCGGAACCTCCTCAACAGACGGTCTTGCAGGTGGAGAGTCGCGATTCTTCATGTCTAACTCCAATCTCTTTGGTTTTGAACGGAATTCGAACCTATCAAGTGCGGTGACCAATTTATCATAGTCTTCAATACCATCACCCTCAAAATTTATCATTACCACTACTAGTGTATCAACACCCAACCTCTCTTTAATAGATACCTCAGAACCACTCTCTTTAATATGATTTACCACTGATACCGATTTGAGCTCACTACTCTGATTCATGGATCTGCAAATGTTGAAAGTTACCTCTTCATTATTCAGTCAAAACTTTATCTGGCCATTCTCCATATCAACCAAGGTGCGCCCAGTGGCAAGGAATGGTCTCCCAAGAATGATGGGAACCTCAAAATCAACCTCATAATCAAGTATCACAAAATCCGTCGAAAAGATAAAAGACTCCACTTTCAATAGTACATCATGGAGCACACCAATGGGCGTCTTCACAGTTCTATCGGCCATGAGCAATCGCATCGCAGTTGGTTTTGGATCTCCTAAACCCAACTTCTTGTAAATACACAATAGCGTCATATTAATGCTAGCACCCAGATCACATAGCGCCTTAGCAAAATGTAACAACCCGATGGTACACAGAATAGTGAAAGCTCCAGGATCCTCCTTCTTCTGCACAAGGGACCTTGTAGAAATAACACTACAATATTGCAACCTATCATCATCTTCAAAACTAACAGCCCTTTTTTTCGTTACCTAATCTTTCATAAACTTCGCATACCAAGGCATTTGCTCCAAAGCTTCTATCAACGGAACATTGATGGAAAGTGATGAGTCCACAAATTAGACTCATTTTGGGCTTTATTTTGATAGAAATAGTGTCCTTGAATGCTTATTTTATCTCAATATCTGACGAAAACTCTTAAGTTTCAGGTATTTGATGTTTTAGTGAAAGCATGGACACTTAGGCTCAAAAAGGAACAAAAAGCCTGAAAAAAACGAAGAAGCTGAAGCCTGAGCATCGCCAAGCACACTTGGCGATTCGCCAAAGTGATACACTCCGCCCTTTTATTCCAGTACGCGAAGCACTGAAGGAGAAAGATCAAAAGGGCGATGAAAGGAGCAGTCGGCGCTTCATCGAATAGTTCAGCGAAGCAGTACTATACCGCCCAATGGTCCAGAACGTGAAGATGTTGAAGGCAAGCACGAAACGGCGATGAAACAGAAGAAGGGGGAGTCACCGAGTCATTCGGCGACATCGACTGACCTCGCCGAGTGATCCGCCAGCACTAATTTCTGAAGTCTACAAATACTAAACTCTTTATTAATTTTAGGAGAGTTGAGTTATTATTATAATATCCATAATAGAATAGCACTTTTTGGGATATTTTTCTCTCAAGTTTGAAGAGGGTTTTGTGGGAGACTTGAAGAAAGAAGGATTTCATCTTCCCTAAGTTGGAAGAGGGTCTTCTCCATTCTTCTTCCTTTGCTTAAATCAAGGTTTAATTTCTTATACCCATTTGATTTTAGTATCATTTTAGGTGTATTTTGTTATATCTTGATGTGTGGCTAAAAACCCAATTCTTGGGGTGTGATTTTGCAAATATGTGTTGAAATTGTTGTTGGGTCTTGCTTGCTGATAGGTTATATGTATTTTAATGGTGATTTCACCTAGTGGTTGTGGTTTAATTTAATGGATTTGTAGTTGCAAATACAAAACCACCCATGTGTTTTCAGCTTGCCCGAGAGGGAGGTCGCGAAACCAAGACAACTAGACTGATGGCCTAAGAAGTGGGTCGACATGAGGTTCAGCCCGAGAGGGTGAGCCCTAGTCCCATATCCTAATACTCAGCTCGAGAAAGTGAGTGGGGTAAGGCGTAGCTGGCCTTCATGCGACAAATGGGTGTCTCAGAGCAACGCATTTGAAACGGGGTAAGTCTCCCGAGAGGGAACTTATTTCAATCTAAAGCTTAGCCTAGTCACTATTATCTTGCAAAATTCCCGTCGAAAGAATGTACTCAACGATTTATCTTAACTTGTATTGCGGTCACACCCCAAGAACCTTTACCCATACTTGAATGTCTTGTTATTTTTGCTGGTTTTACTAGTTGTGAAAAAACTCCCATTTGATATTTGACACTTTTGTGTCACCCCTTTAATTTATTATGTTTTGTTCGTAAATCTCTTTAGCTACGACTAGTTAGAGCTAAATTTTATTTTTCTATCAATTCTAAAAACCACTCCCTTGTGACACGACCCCAACCTTTAGTTGGGGTTAAATATATTATTGACGATCGTAGACACTCATACCGTAGGTTAGTGTCGTTGGTCACGATAAGCATCATAATGGCGTCGCTGCCGGGGAGTGGTGTTGTTTGAGAATTTTTAGTTTAATAGAGTTTCTGTTCTTACTAGTGGTATTTTACTAATTTAATTTTTAGTTTTGTTCTGTTGATTGTGTAAACATTTCAGAAAGCATGAGTGTTAACGTTAGTAACGGGAGCCAAGTGGGCCATCAAGACGACGTTGGTAACCTCAAAGATGTCCAAGAGCCCAACATCAATGATCTACATCTCATGGGAGGTGTCGGAGCCATCCGTCTACCTCCAGTAGAGGGAAATGCGGTGTTCCACATCACAAGCACCATGTTGCAACTTTTGCAACTAAAAGGACTTTTCAGTGAATTGGCTCATGAGGACCCACATGAGCATCTTCGAAATTTCGTAGATGTGTGTGGGCCTTTCTCATTCAAGAACATCTCTCAAGAATCAGTTCAATTAAGACTCTTCCCTTTCTCATTGATGGGGGAAACGTGCAAGTGGCTAGCTGAGTTGCCACGTAACTCGATCACTTCGTGGGAGGAATTGGTCACCGCATTTAATGTGCGATTTTTTCCTCCCTCGAAGATGATGACTATTCGGGATAGCATCCAAAGCTTTAAGAGTCTGAATGGAGAACCTCTGCACGAAACTTGGCTCATGTTTAAGAAATTGGTGTTACAATGCCCAACCCATGGTCTACCTGATAATGTGCCCCTTCAATACTTTTACCGGAGTCTAGACTCGATAAACAAAGGTGTAGCTGACCAAATCTCGCCCGGAGGATAAATACAGCAACCATATGCAGTAGCAGCTCAACTTCTCGATGGCATGACAACCATCAATAGGGCGTGGTACACCCGCGAAGACCATTTCTCACCGGTCACATTTCAGCTATCCAAGGAACAGGTTGAGAAAGATAATGAGAGAGACCAAAACATGGCCAAGATCATGACGCAGCTTGACATTTTATCCAAAAATATCATGGGGAATGGTACCCATGGTGTCAATGTTGTGGGAGTCGGGGGTGCAAATCCTGAGGAGATGAAGTTTGAAGCCATGTATGACAAAGAAGTAAATTTTCTAGCTAACCAAGGCGGAGGCTATCGTTCAAACTACCCAAGGCAGGGTAGAAATCAAGGATGGGTTAGAGACGATAGCTGGAAGGATCGAGATCGTGAATGGAGGGACCGTAATCCAAATTAGAAGGATGGGGAGAAGGATAGATATGTGCCTCCCCACTAGCGTTAGAAGCCCAAGGATTCGAAAGGTGGTAGATCTGAGGATATGCTCTCGCGTATCCTAAACAAAGTTGAAGGGTCAGAAAAAATGCTGAAAGGCATGAAAAAAGACGTGTCTACCCTCAGCCAGACTGTCACCTCTCATTTAGTTTTGATCAAGCAGTTAGAAACCCAAATGGATCATATCTCGTCTCATCTCAATCTGAGACAACAAGGGAATTTGCCTAGTGATACTATGGCTAATCCCAAGAGTGAGGTCTGAAGGTGTACTTGCGTCGTGCCACGACGTTAACTAAGGCACTATTTGGGAGGCAACCCAAAACCCTTTAAGTATTTCCTAACTACTAGTAGAATAATGGTGTATTATTTGCATAGGTTAAAGTAAGGGAGGTGATTAAAATAGTATATGGAGGCAAGCAATAGGTCCAGTTGGCGGATCGCCGACAAGATCGATGAACTTGATTCTTTCCGCTGTCGAACTCAAGGCACTGTCAGCTTGGATCCTGTAAAACTCGGCGGTCTGAAGAAATTTAGTGGCGCATCACCGACCATGTCGGTGATCTCGATGACAACTGTCGATTGGAATCCTCGCATGAGCTGCAGAGCCTGTAATAGTTGGCGAAGAAACTAGACACTTGGCGCGTCGGCGAGTGAATGGGCGAACTTGACTAACATCACAGAATAAGCCGGATCTGGACGGTTTTTGCAAGCCACAGGTTTAAAAGTTCTAATTCATTCACTTTATCTCCTTGCTTCATCCTATCAAACTCACACCCGCACTCTAGCCTTTTATTTCGTGCATTTTTAAAGTATTGTAAGTGTCGGATTGTGCTCAGATTTGGATTGCATTGCCGCCTAGCATATCAGTACTATCTAAATCAGCACCAAAGGTTGGTAATCGAACCCCTCAGTCATTTTATCAAAACTTGTACCCATTTACATAATGATTGATTGTATAAAATCTCTGTTGAGTCTCTAAGTTACTGGGATTGCATATATTTTCAATTATGACTTGGTATTTTCTGCATGATTTGAGGGATTCCCACTTAGTTATGCTAAGAGTTGAATTGTTACGCGGTGGGAATAAAAATTTCTATGGGTCTTCGTTGAAACTGAGATATATAAGATAAAGTTACATTATTTGGGGTTGCGGGGTCAAATTTGAAAGGCTGGGTTGAAAATAAACACGTTGAGCTGATTGGCGAGATGAACAAAATCTGCCGAGCTGCTCGGCAGTTCGCCTAACGTCCCCATTTCGCCTTTAACTGAATACTTTATGTATTGATTGATCTGTGACTTTCGGCGGTCAGTTTAATTCACAATATGCACTCGGTGACTTGCCAAAAAATCCCTTGATTCGCTCTTTGTCTACCCTTGTACCAGTTGTACATCATTTTCAACGATTGGCCTAACAGGATAAGCACTTCGCCAACTAGCTTGGCTAAGCGATTCCACACCCAGAAACCCTTTTTCTCCTGTTTGATTTGCTAACTCACTTATCCTCGAAGTCTTTGCAGAAATGGCTAGACCAAAAGTCGCAGGGAGGAATGATCCACCTGGGTACATAAGAGCATGAGAGTTTAAAAAAGATGAAAAGAAAGTAGAGCTAGCCAGACTAAGGAAATATACCAAGGAAGCCAGGGCAAAGAGATGAATTCCCATCGACCCTAATGTGCCTCCATGGGCTCGAAGTTTAGTTAATGCAATACAGGCCTTTGGAGCAGCTCATGAGATAGACCAAATGATTGCAGCTAATCTTGCTGCAGAGGCCAAGGCAAAAGCAAACATGAGAACCAAACAACAATACTCGGGACCATTGTTTATTCAGGGAGATGCATCGGGCACTGATGCTCTGGCAGATAGAGAGATTGCATAGATAGGACCATTTTTTACCCCTTTTTATGTCTTATCTTTCTTCAACTCTGGATACTGTCATTATTTGCATTTGAGGACAAATGCTCTTATTTGTGGTGGGGTGAGGCCCACCTTGTTTTGCTTGTTTCAGACACTTTTGTTTTGGTGTACATTTGGGTTATTTGTTTTTAATTGTGCTTTTAAAACTGCTTTGTGATTGTTTGAGCTTGTGGCTCCGCTTATTTTTAACTGCAAAATGATTTTGACCCTTCCAAAAAAAATTGAATTTTTTTGCACATTTCTACCACCTCTCATGTGTTGAATGTGGATGTTCTTTTGCAAAAATTTGAGTCTCGGTTTCGATCAATACCGATGACTTCAATAGTGCCTACAATTGAACAAACATGAATGTATGGCTACGATGACGCCAAATAAAGTTACACAGACAATATGTGAACTCTTTGCATCTCGTTGTGATTAGCCATTTATCGAATTGATTCTCTTGT